>NC_142165.1:9231912-9543588 GCF_029865625.1 Vigna umbellata | reverse complement strand
TCAAATGAAATTAAAAATATTGAACCATAGAGGAATTAACGAAGAAAATATCCTCTCTTCAATTCATCGGTGAGTATTTGTTTCCCACTAAACACTATCTTCACTTCAACTTGCACTTTCCATGGACATGTTTAAATGAAAAAATGTTAACAATTTCATGTCCAAATATAAGAACTATTTATCAAATGAATAAAATGTAACTTTATAGTTCTTATAAAAATGTTAATATGTGGTAAAATATACATTTTTTAAAATAACTTATGTTATTTTAGAATTTTATTTCAAAACTTCAATTTTAAAAATAAACATCACAATCATGCACCTGCTTTTTGCTAAGCATTGTTTCTGTTCATGCATAGTCCTTTTCAATTTTTTTTTTCCAGTGACGTAAACAGCTAGATGATATTGACACGTATTATCTTCCCCAGTTCTTCACTTTTTCTTCTTACATAAAATGCACTTTTGGTGATGTGTCTTGTATAAAAAAATAACTATTACAAAAACTTCAATTTTATTTGAATTCAGTCAATAGTTAAAATATTTAAATATAATTTTAGTATTTAGTAATTATTACATATATTGTTAAAAAAATATTATATTGCTATTAACCACATGGAAGGAATTTATACTCTTTTCATCATAAATTTATAACTAAGTGATTTTTAAAAATTAGTTACATATTAACAATATTTTCATATCATAAACATATATAAAAATTATTAAAAACTAAATACATATTGATAAAGTAAATTTTTCTGCACTAATATTGTAAAGGTTTTTTTTTTATACTAAATAAAATACATATCAATATTTATTATATTTAATCGACTATTTATTTATATATCTTTTTAAAATCTTATTCAACAAAAGTGAATTTTCCTAATGTGTATCTTCACGAACAAAATTATTTTTAAAGTTAAATTGTAATTTTGATCCTTTCTTAATAAATGATTCACGATTCTGATTTTTTTAATTTTAGTTTCTAAATTTTAAAATATATAAAAATTTAGTCCAATTCTCATATGTGATTTTGATTTCATATTTGAGTTAATTAAATTAATTTTATGGTGTCTTAAAATAAATATGTTAAGTCGAGAACTCAATTATACTAATGTTGAAAAATAAAACATATATAAAATAAAAAATTAAATTTAAATTGTGTATTTTTAAAATCCAAAAGTTAAAATCACATCATATGATAGTAGGAGAGAAGAAGGAACTAAATTGCAAAGAAGGGGTAGAATAGGTAAGAGGGGAAGAGTGTGAATATCAATCATATCATGGGCCTAAAATAATAACATCATGAAAAGGCCGAAACTTGGGCCAGAATTTTTGATGGGCCTAATTGATAGTTTATTCACAGGGTGTTGCTCCCTCCACCACCACACCTTTCTCCCTCCACCTCCTCAATTTTTTTTTTAATTCCAATTATATCCTCAGATTAAAACTTTTACTCTTACTATTTTAATTTATTTAGTTCTCCTACTTTACTCCCTGCACCCAATCTTTTCATCTCTCATTTCCGTTTAACAATTTGTCTTCCGTTTTACTCTGCAATCCCATTTGTCTTCTTCGTTTCACTCCTCCTCCGTTTCTTTCTTCTTCATTTTCCTTACATTATTAAAATACATTAAAAATATATTCAAAAATAATAAATCAAAACATTTAAATTAAATTATTAAAATATTTCCAAAATAAAGAATAAACTAATAAAACAAACCCTAAAATAAAAAACGTAACCTGAGGTGACATCCTTCAACGGATGTCTTAAAGGTTACGTTTTTTATTTTAGGGTTTTATTTAAAGATTTATTCGAATACGCACCTTGAGGAAGCAACACACTGCACCACTCCACACACTGCACCACGAGAGTGACACTACACCACGAGAGGGAGACTGCTTGATAATTCTTTCCACCACCACCAACCTTTGCAACTTGTAGTATCTCACAGAGACGAAAGAAAGAGAGGAAAAAATATAATGTTAAAATGAAAGAAAAGTATTTTACTCATGTACGGGACACTAGAATAGGTTATTAGTGGAATAGGTTGTGAATGGGTAAAATTAAAAAATAACCCTAAAAATAAAATTTTAATTAGGGACAAAATAGTAAATAGGAGGTGGAGGGAGAAAGGTGTAGTGGTGGAGGGAGCAACACCCTTATTCACGTCACAAGGGTAAACGTCTTATAAAATTCCTGATCTACGTCCTTTTATTATAAGCAGAAAAGAGTGTAAAAAGAAATATTCAGTTACACATACGCGCCGGAATGATTTTGGTCGCCGTCGATTCCAAGCCGAAGTAGCAATCTATTATTACTATTGGGTGGGTGGAGCTCGAATAAATGGAGTGGAGAAGAAGAGATAAGTTGCGGGTGGATGCCTTCCTAAATATAAAATCCAACCGTGCACACATTTTTTATTTGGAATCCAGAGTATGATGAAGGGTGGATGAGAAGGAAATTTTGGGAAGAAAAAAAAAATGTAGTTGTTGGAATGCTTATTACGGAAAACACATTTTAAATTGAGTATTTTCGAAAATATTTTTAAATTTGAAAATACTTTTCAGAATATTTAATGAGGTTCACTTAAAAGTAAAATTTTTTTAAAGCTGAAATTAGACTCAATATTTATCATAAGTTATCGAATTTTACATAATGTTATGTATCAAAAATATTTTTGTAAAAAAAGTATCTTAATAATATTTTTTAAGAAAAGATAATTTAATACTTTTATTTTGATTCTTTTAACTAGTTATACAATATTTATGATGCATTAACATTTTAATTTAGGTCACGTATCCATATTTAATACTTTAAAGTACTTTATTAATACTTATCAATGAAATATCTAATCTATATAATAATTTGTAATTTTTTTAAACTTAGATACATGTAATTTTAATTTAATTCACACAATAACAATCATATATATATATATTTATCATGTTATTAAGAATTATTGTACATTTTTCAATATTCATATATAATCTATCGTATCCTATTATTTTCAAAATTAAGTTATCCACGTATGTATCTGATACTCGTATCACGGCTACACCTCTTGAATATCAATGGCCAATTGTTAAGTGTACTTAGGGCTGGGCAAAAATAACTGATCTGTACTGTACTATAGTTAACTGTACTATATTATACTAAAAAAAACTGATCCACTCTTACTAAAAGTTCAGTATACTGTTTTATGGTTCAGTTTTTAAAAACTGAACTTATAACACTTTCAATTCAGTTAACTGTGAGAACTGTATCTATTCTTTCCTCTTCTTTAGTTCTCGTTCAACTGTTTCATCTTGCCAAGAAAACGTTAATTAATATTAAAATATTCAATAAAAGAAACTGTTCACATAAAAAAATTAATAATTAATTTTTTAAGACAAAATTTTTTTATCACAAATTTTTATATTTTTTATCAATAAACATATATTACTTTTTAAATAATATTATTTTAAGTAATAAAAGTAAAATATTTTTTTTAAATTTAATTTTATTAAATGATTAATTAAAATATTAAATTTATACAGTTCAAAGTTAGAAGACTAAAAAAGTAAAAATAAATAAATAAAATACCAAAACTGAGTTTTAATGTTATATACTTTAATATAAGCAGGAAAAAGAATGTAATATTCATATATTTCAAGAGAGAGAAATGTGATTTGTTATAACAGTTAAAATAAATCAAATTATATATTGTTATAACATAAAAATGGAGGATAGTATAATATTATGAGGGGATATAATTTACTCTTAACAAATATAAAATTAACTTAAATATTAAAATTCAAAGTTAATTATATATGTTTTGAAAAAATATTAAAATAAATTTCAATTAAAAAGAACATGTTATAGTATTTAGTTTAAAAATTAGTATAATTCAATTTAAAACTAGTACAATTCAGATTAAAATTAGTATAGTTAGTAGTTCAGTTCAGTTTATATCGTAGTTTAGTACAATTTAGTATTATAGAAATATCAAATGACAAAAAAAATTAACAAACGTTTATTAAGAGTAACTTTTTTAGTATCATCTTTTATTATATTATAATAATTAATAAATATTAGTTTAATTTTTACATAATAAAATATAAATAATAAATAATTGATTAATAAAACAATTTTATGAGGCAACAAAATAAATATAAATAAAAATTATTTTAAAATAAAATAAGTAGATAAAAAGATAAAATAAATTATATACACATATAAAACAAAAAAATATAAATAAAAAATTAAAAAAATAAATATAAAAGTAAAATAATATTCATGACAAAATAAATATAAATAAAAAAATAAAAATAAAATAAAATAAAATAAATAATAAAATAATTTCCATACACATATAATAATAAAACAAATATAAATAAAATAGAAAATAATAATATCAAATAATTAAAAAAGTTAATTTGTAAGACATTTATGAATAAAATAAAATAAAAATATTAAAATAAATTTCAATTAAAAAGAACATGTATTGTTATACGTTTAAAAACTAATATAATTCAGTTTAAAATGAGTACAATTCAGTTTAAAATTAGTATAGTTAGTAGTTTAGTTTAGTTTATATTGTAGTTTAGTATAATTTAGTATAGTTCAGTTCACTCCAGTTCAGTCCAGTTTGATAAAACAAAAAACAGTTCAGTTCAGTTTGTCTGAACTGTTTACAGCTCAGTTCAGTTTAGACAAATTAGTTTTTAGTTCAGTACAGATTTTAGTAGTACAGTGCAGTTCAGTTTTATTTGCCCACCTCTAAGTGTACTTATATCAAGGATACCATATTTTATGGTTTGCATTTCCATTTTGCATCTCTTGATTGCTCATTTCCTTTAATAGCCTATTGTGATGCTAACTGGGCTTCAAATATCGATAATAGAATGTATACATAGAGGTAGCCAATTTCTTTGATTAGTGTATGTCATTTTGAACATCACTTTGAAATAAACAAAGAATGATTGTGATGAGCATGATGTTATATCTTTCCAATTTCATTTGAAGTGTGAGATATAAAAAAAGACATGAAAGAATGAAAAAATATCTCTTATATTTGAAACGTTGTCAAGGATAAAACAACTTGGCAAACAGAAGCTCATTCCAAGTATCTTGAAGGCCAGGTAAACACCAATGTACACAATCAGCATAACTAACAGGGTTTGCTAATTGCTCTGGAGTCAATGGACTCCATTGTTTCTTATATATTGAAGTGTGTGCATCTCTACGATAACTGGACAATTGTGTGATGTTCAAAAACGTAATAGGCACTTTAGATTTGCTAAACACTTCTCCAATTACTTCCATTATACTCTTCCTACAATCTGAGCCCCAATAGCTTCGATCATCAATTAAACTTGTTTCATTGTAACAATTTCCTCCTTCTTCGTCTCCCCAATCTATGCTCCTGCCATTTATTTCCAAAACATTATGTTATTTACATGTTTAAATGTCCTACCTAGGTAGCAACAATACTAAAAATAATACTCACTTTCCATGGGAAGGTGACATGCTTGTGAAAAACACTCTAGTTTTCTTCGGATCCATGTTCAACCTAACCCATCTAAGCATACTTTTCATAGCCATGCGATACGCATCCTCTGTTGAGAGCTCAACAATCTCTTTTACTTCATCATCGAAAGATCCAAGTCTGAAGATTACATGAACAAATAAAGTATTATTCTAAAACTTCATAAAAAAAAAGTGAAAGATGAACAGATAGATATTTGAATAGAACAAAAAGAACTTACAATACTTTCATCTTCAAACCGGTCATCCACCAAAGATAGGTGTTGAATACTACAATGTCAACACCTTTCCAATTCTTGCCATGCTTATTGATTGAACCTTTTCTAACAATCCTATCAGAGATTCTATGAATGACGGCATTGTCTGAGTTTGATTCAAGAAGAAAAGGTGCCCAATAGAACTCAATTGTGGTATTGTATTCCTGATTGAACACGTAAAATCAATAACAAGAAATATGAGGCATAGATATAAAGCTAAGATTAGAAATATTTCAAAAGTGTTTGAGTTTAAGGGTGTTTTACCTTTGCAGTGAACACTGTGAGTGAATCAAAGGTTTCCATTGATTTTTCATCATTAGGAATGAGTTTATGGAGAAGGCATACAAAAGAGACGTATTGACCGCGATTAAGAGAATCACCAACAAACATCATCCTTTTTCCTCGAAGTGTTTCAAGCACCAAACTAGCATTGAATCTACAATAAATTTGGGTTGAATCGGTGAAATAAATCAAATTTAATGCTCAACTTGTCTTCAATAAAACACAAGAAGTATTAACTTTTTTGTTTATTCATGACTAAAAAAAACAGAGCTTACTCAGGAAGATCACAATGATGTGGTTGCCATCTCCAGTGTTGATAATCCTTATCGGGTCGTCCATGTTCTTGGCAAGTTAATTGTGGTTGAATGTATGGACATTCTGATTCCTCGTACAATGGTCGATTCAACTCGTCTCGAACCCAACTTCCACTGAAGATGTCACATCCTTCCTCTGTTTTTCCCACCGCAAACGGCACCTTATGTTGTTTCACTCTTTCTTTTTTTCATAATTCAACAAAAAAACAATCATATACGTTCCTTACTTATTAAGCTATATAAAAGTAAAATCCAAACCAATTTAAAATAAATATTTGTGTTTACATAAATACTTTACTTAATATTATCATTTCAAAAATATCCTTACTTATAAATCAATAAATATGTAAAATGTTTCCATGATTACGATTACTGATGTCATGAAATTTAAACAATAAAAAGAAAGACTCATACTAACATTCTTAATAAATTAAAAATTAGGTATATATTTCAAACAATATATTTTTCAATAAATTAAGTTAAAATGACCTAATATTTCAAAAATATCATAAAAGTAATAATTATTAATTTGTAAAAATATTTTCCGAATAGTTTTGTAATACATATTATTTTATTATGTTTGTCCTTTTTAAATAAAGTTTCGATTTCTTTTATCTCTATGAATATAAAATGAATTTTACTAATTTAGTATTTTCCTCATAGTCTTTAGTTTTAAATGATGATATAACCTATAAAAGATAAAACATTGTGTCACTCTAATGCAATATCACCGAACATCATTCATGTTAATAAAATTTTGTTACAAAAAGAAAATAGGGACTAAAATTAATGTATTGAAAAACCATTAATATAATTAAGTCTTATTGAAAAACCATTAATATAAAGCTAATTGAGTTTATTTATGACCAAATTTCCATATATTGATTCATAAAATATTTAAGTTGTTAAGCTTGTCTAAAGCTAAAGAAACGGTTACTAAAAAAATATCTTATTTATAAATATCATTAATCCAGTAAATAACTCACTATAAAAAAAAACACGACTTCTATGAATATTCAAACTGTAAGTTTCAATAATTAAAAATCTTTATAAATAAAATTTCTGATAATTAAATTAACTCTCATATACATTAAAAACAGTTTTAATTGAACATTAACAGAGGAAGTTTGGAATATATATATATATATATATATATATATATATATATATATATATATATATATATATATATATATATATGGAGGAAAACAATTCCTTTATTACTTTTACAATAAATAATCCTATTAATATAAACATTAAACAAAATTCACGTATAAAGATGGAAGTTTCACTTTAATATTATATATAAGATCAATTTAAAAATTTAAAATATATAAAAGATTAATTTAAAATATATAAATGAAGTATAAGTTTTCTCTTTTGTAAAATTAAATTAAATTTAAAATTTATTTCTTAAGTTAAAATTAAAATTCATTTCTTAACAACAGAAAAAAGCAAAATTCTGTGGAAGAATATTGTATGAAGTAAATTTGTGATGAAACTTAAAGAAAGTGGGAAAGAAGTGTGAAGAACTCACGAGTTGTGGAAGAGGGTTTGTCAGAATAAGAGTAGCTTTGGAGGTGTTCGTCGAAGACGCACATGAAGTCTTGGCCATAAAGAATGGCAACGAAGAGGATGAAAGCTATAAGTGTGAAAAGGTATGGAGAGAGACGTCCCTTGCCTCTCAGAATGGAAGAAGAACCTGATAATGGTGCCTTCATCTGCAACAAAACACCTTCACCAGACTCAACCTAAATCTCTTTCTTTCGATGTTATTTACGTTAATATAGCCACCAATTTTTGCTTTCTGTGAAACAACATCACAACTGAAAAACTTCAAACATAAAAGGGGAAATGTGTGAACTAAGGAACCTGAATTTCTGTCTCATGTATATATATATATATACAAAGGTTGTATATATTTGTTTGTAATGATTAAGTCTAGCATCATGCAGAATAAAAAAATGTTATTTGTACAGCACATTTTACATAAACGAGAGAGATTAAACTCAAATTCTAATTACAAAGTAATACTAAACTTAAGGAATTAGATTATTTTAATACCATGAGTCAACATAATAAAATGCAAATAGAAATTAATAAATGTATTAATTGACTGATATGAAATTTTGTGAAACATACATAGTTGACCAGCCAATAAGATTACACAATATAAATTATTACAAATTTTATCCAAACATCTTAATAAATATCAATTTAATCAAAGCATTCATGTCAATACCTTGAACTTCATTGTTTTTATCAAATGCTCGAAAATATAAGGATTTGACACTTTTAAAGTTATTACAACTTTTATGAGAAATGTCATCAAAAATTATATATTTTTCTTTTTCTTAAAATTAATACACAATTATAAGGTAGTAAATTATACTTTAATAGTGTCCCAGTAGTAGGTGAAAGCTATACCACACCACATGGCAATACTGTAATGGTGTGATTGCGACAACTTGTTCATTTTCTTTCCAACTGATATAGTGGAAAAAAATATGTTTTTGTTAATATTAAATTATTTTACATCCTTAATTAGAACATAAGATTATTGTCTATTAAAATAAAAAAAATCCGTGACCATGAATTTACTCTATCTGATTTTGCTTTGCTTTGAAGGAGGTTAAGTCCTATTTATTATGAGAAAAGCTGATTGCCATATTTTGACGCTAATTTTATACATAAATCAGGATACTGACATTACTTCCAAACTTTATAAAATTAAGGAATAAAAATCTTTATAAGCGTATTGGTTTATTTTGAAGGTGTGAGAGAAAAATAAGAGTGACAAAGAAAAAACAGAGAAATTTATAGATGTGACATATGGTGTAACAAGAAACAAAAAGAGATAATAAACATTGTAAGAAAATTTGAATATATTTTTCCATTTGAAAAAGATATGGTGGGTGTTGTGTGGGATCCATATGGTGCAATAGTGAGAAAATACTAAGTTAGGAGATTATAAACATTGCTTGCCTTCAAAGCTAAGGGGGAGTGGAAGATTGAAAATTATACTCTATTCACTTCATTTTTCTACATAAAATGATTGTACCAAATCACAAGCACACAAAAGGAAAAAAAAACGTACAACTGTGCCTTTTCTTTTTCTTTATGAATTTGGTTTTGGACATTATGGGTGGGTGTGTGTGATTAGGTATATATTAGGTCACATTTTGCTATCATTTGGAACTTGCTTCCGTCGTAACTCTCGTTCTCACCAAAACAAAGAAATTTCGAAGTTGCAGGTACATATTATGGAGCTATACCTTCATTTGTTGGACATTAAGAAAACACTTATAACGATGGATCACCTAAAAAAAGAAAAAGAAGTAAAATACGTTTTTTCTATCTAATCAAATAGATATATATTAAAAAATACACTTTAATAAAATATATTTATAAAACAGTCTAAACCTATATTTATTCAGAGAATACCTATATATCATAATTTATCTCGACAGTTTGTTATTATAATTATTATTTATAAGTATTATTGTGTTATTATTAATTATAATATTATTATATGTTTACGATCTGTATTAATACAATAAATACAAGGTTTAATTGCTTCCTTTGTCCCCAGTTTGGTTGAATTTTGTCAAATTCATCCTCATTTTTTAAAAAGTTTCATTATCATCCTCACGTGGTGTAAAAGTTTCATTGTCGTCCTCACGTGGTGTAAAAGTGTCAATTGAATCCAAACATAGAAAAAATTTGTGTCAAAGTAGTCATTTTTCCTATATATCTGTGTCTTCCTTTCATACAATCAAGTACAGATATTCATTTTACCTTATCCAATTTAAGGCTTTTCATAGCTCCAGAGAAGTGACATATGAAAGGAAGACACAGAGATATAGGAAAAATGACTACTTTGACACAAATTTTTTCTATGTTTGGATTCAATTGACACTTTTATACCACGTGAGGACGACAATGAAACTTTTTTAAAAATGAGGATGAATTTGACACAATTCAACCAAACTGGGGACAAAGGAAGCAATTAAACCTAAATACAATTAATATATATCAAGAATATTTTAAATTTTTTACTAATTTTATAGTTGAAGAATCTTTTATAAATGAATTTCTTCTTCTAACTAACAATGGATTCAATTTCAATCCGAAATCTAAGATTTTTTTACTTGTCCGTAAATTCACCATCAATATGCTAATAAAATCACATATAAATTACGTTCTGACCTATATGATTTATGATTATTCAATAGAAAGTGATGAATGTTTACGCCTTCAAAACTTCATAAAAAAATTGTGATTAGTGTCAATAAAATATAAATTTAGATTTAAGTCTTTATAAAGAAAATTCTAATTTATATATCCTTAATCTATAATGTTAATTGTTATAATTAAACAGTCTTTTACGTCGTATCTTTTGTAAAAAGTAATTTAATACGTAAGTATCTTTAAAATTTTTGATATATACTTCTTTATATATCGTCGATGTTTGATTAAGAATGAATAGTTAAAATAAATCATACTTTAATTGTTTTAGAAGTAATGGCATGAATTATTTTAGCAAGTTATTAATATCTTATTTTAGTTTATCAGCTAATGATTTATGCTACGCTATTTGAACATGGATCCATTCTCTAAGAGGAATATTAAAACATTGGCATTGTTGGACACGATTATCTTTCAAAATAGCAATTACTAAACTTTTTTTTTTTTAATCTTTCTTTAGAATGTTGATAGGCTCGAAAACATTATACGTTTGTTTTTATTTTAGGATATATGCTTCGAATGCTTTTATGTGTCTGCTTTCGAATTATGGAAATGAAAATAAAGAAAATGAGCCATATTTTTCAAAATCACGTTTTATATATGAAAAATATAACTTTCACATCAGTTAAATACTCAATGTAAGGAATTTTCACATTTTATATAATCTATATCTTAATCAGTAGTGACAAATTATTTTAATATATGTAAGTGTTTTTCTTTTTGCAACAGTAGTTTTATGATAATTAAATTCATTTAATCAAAATCCTTTAACCGACAAAACATTGACATTACTTATATTTCATTATTATTATTATTATTATAAATATTACAACTATTATTACCGTGTGTATTACACATGTTAGAACTTTTGGTTCTTTCCAAATTAGTTACTTCTGTTTCTTCATGAACCTTCCTTTTTTTTCTTTCTCGTTAAATTATCTATTATTAAAATTATAATAAGAAAGGTAAAAATTATCTTTGCATCTTCCATTTTTAATTCATTTTGGGTGGTGCAATTTGATGATATTTTTGAATTTTTTAAAAAATAAATTATATAATTCAGAATGTATTTTAAAAGAAAATTGTATTTTGTATATACATTTTGAAAGATATTTCCGAAAATGTATATTTTATAGTATAATTTTTTTTAAATACAACCCGACAGACGCTTTCTTTTTCTTAATATAAAAAAAATTATATAATTTTTATTAATATTTTATAATATAATTATTTTTTCTTAATATTTCCGAAAAGAATGCAAATACAATTTGTTTATATATTGCTCAGCTAAAATATTAATTAAAATAGTAACTAATTACATACAAAATGAAATACTAATTACCTCAATTTATTAGATAAAGAAAATTGAAGGCGGGGAATAACCCAATGTTATTGTACTTTATGACATATTTTTAAATGGTTTAATTGCTTTCTTAGTCCTCAGTTTGGTTGAAATGTGTCAAATTCGTCCTCATTTTTAAAAAAATTTCATTTTCGTCCTCACGTGGTGTAAAAGTGTCAATTGAATCTAAACATAGGAAAAATTTGTGTCAATGTAGTCATCTCCGTTAAATACAGACTAACTGTGTTAAGTGGTTGATTATTTGGCACTAGAGAATTAAAACGTGACAAATGAGTGACAGTAGTGGTAATGACGTGTCAATGAAATTAAAATTAGGCTACATGGAAATAGGTTATTGAATTGGGGAAATTAAAATCAGAATTCATTTAGGGTATTTGTGAACGAAAACTAATTAGGGCATTTGAGATATTTGAGATAGAGTGTTTCTGAGTTGAGGAAGGGTGAAAAATCACAATTGGGGCTTTTGAAAGCAGAACGCGTTTGGTGATTTGGAAGCGTTTTTCGCATTGTTCGTGGGGTATTTGGAAGTGCGAAGTGGGTTCCATTCGAAGGTCCATTCGAAGGTACGTGTACATTGCTTTCGTTGGGTTTATGGTTGCTTTGGTGTGTGTGTTTGCTTCGTGTGTGTGTTTGCTTTTGTTGTGGTCCCCCATAAACTATTATCTCTGTTTGTTGTTGTCCCCCATTATGGGTGTTGTGTGTGGTCCCCCATTGTGCAGGTTAAAGTCAATCTTTATGCTGTGTTTAGGGTTCAGTACAAATTTGTTTTAATTGTTTATGGTCTGTTTAAAGTGCTTTGTGGAAGTGGTGTACCCTGATGGGTTGACAGTCGTGCCCTGATATGTAAATGTAGTGTTATTTTGGTCAATTAAATGTAGTGTTATTTGGGTAAAGTTAGACTGACATGATTTTTTATATTAGTTTAGGATGCCTAACTGTGATGTCGAAGTGGTCTTTCACCATGGGGGCAAATTTGTGAATGATGGGTCATTTAAATATGAGTTTGGTCAAACATCTACTTTAAAAATTGACCCAGATAGATGGAGCTACTTTGAAATTATGTCCATTTTGAAGGAGATGGGCTATATTAATGTTAAAGAGTTGTGGTATTCAGTGGGTGGTGGTACTGTGTTAGAAGGAAGGTTAGAACTATTATCTGATGACAAGGGTGCATGTGATCTGGTCAACCTTGCCATTTTGAATGGTCAATCTCACCTGTATGTTGTACACATGGTGTCAGATCCTGAGTACGTTCATATGTTGGGGGAGGGTGACAGTGATAATCGTGTAGAGGTAGAGTGTGAGGAAGAGTGTGAGAAGGCTGTTTTGGGGGAGGGTGTACAGGCTGACAATGATAATTGTGTGGAGGCAGAGGCTGAGGGAGACACTGATGGGGCTGTTTTGGGGGAGGGTGTAGAGGCTGACAATGATAACATTGTGGAGGCAGAGGTTGTGGGAGAGGATGTTGGGGCTGGTTTGGGGGAGGGTGTAGAGGCTGTTAATGATAACTTTGTGGAGGCAGAGGCTGAGGGAGAGGATGTTGGGGCTGTTTTGGGGGAGGGTGTAGAGGCTGACAGTGATAACTTTGTGGATGTAGAGGCTGAGGGAGAGGATGTTGGGGCTGTTTTAGGAGAGGGTGTAGAGGCTGACAGTGATAATTTTGTGGAGGCAGAGGCTGAGAGAGAGGATGGGGGACATGATGACTACGATGTTAGAAGTTGGAATGGAGATGAAGAGGATGTGTTGAGTGAAGATCATCTTGTGGAGGTTAGTGTCCATGGAGATGAAGTGGAAGATGATTTCTGTAACCGTAGTGAGGAAGTTGAAGTGGGTGGACCAAGTGGGAAGTGTCCTCCATTACAGCATGTACATGACAGAGGTTTATCTGACAATTCTTGGGAATCTGAAAGTTTAGACAGCCTTGTATTAAGTGATTCATCAAATGATGATAGAGACCGTTATGGAAATTTTGGCATTTTTTCATTGCCCAAAAGTATGGAACACTATAACTGGGAAGTGGGGACATTCTTCAGTGAAAAAAAAGATTTCACAGAAGCAATAAGAAGCTACGGTGTAGAGAATGGTAGGAAATTGAAGGTTTTTAAAAATGATAAAAGAAGAGTTTGTGTTAAATGTTGTGGGGCAAAAGGGAAGTGCCCATGGTACGCATATTGTTGCAGGAAATGGAGTATAACAGGAATCCCATGCTGTCATGCCCTCACTGCCATGACATTTTTAAACATCAATGGAGAAGACTACATCTCACATTGGTTTACAAAGTCAACTTATGAACAAACATACTTTCCAATGATATATCCAGTCCACGGTGCTCATATATGGGAAATGACTTCAATGCCTGATGTGTTGCCTCCACCTAAGAGGATTTTGCCTGGTAGACCGAAAAAGAAAAGAAGATTAGAGCCTTGGGAGCTTAAGAAAGATGACACTCAACTAAGACAAGGTGGAACACGTAAGAGATGTGGCATATGTAGAGAGCTTGGACATAAAAGAAATACTTGTCCACAAGCTGCCCAAGCTGCTCCAACAACTCCAAATGCAACTCAATCCAGTCAAATTACTCAATGCGAGGTTGAACAACCCCAACAAAGTCACCCATCAACAACAGCACCTCAGACAACTTCAACACCAGCTGACCCAACTGCCACAGCACCTTAAAACTGATTTAGAAAGTCATTAGCTATTATTAATATGTATTTTGGTACTTTGTTTCGGCTAGCACCTTTTTTTGATACAAACTTCAATATGTATTGTGTGCTGATGTATTATTTGATGAAGCAAAGTATTGTCTGTTCAATGAATATGATGTCCAGTTTGAAGCACAGTTTCTGATGTTATATTCAATGTGCCGTTTGAAGCACAATTTCTGATGTTATATTCAATGTGCAGTTTGAACCACAAATTCTGCTGTTATATTCAATGTGCATTTGAAGCACAAATTCTGTTGTTATATTCAATGTGCAGTTTGAAGCACAAATTCTGCTGTTATATTCAATGTGCATTTGAAGCACAAATTCTGCTGTTATATTCAATGTGCATTCGAAGCTCTGATTTTATACTCAACTTTGATTGAATCTTATATTATTTATTAGTTATTTTCATTTGAAGATAAATGACAAGTGCAATATTGTTTGTACTGCAACTGATAACTGTGTACAGTAGCCATTAAATTGTTGCTGTCATCAAATTTGAATTTAGCTGTTAGGTTGTATTTGGATAAACTTGTTCTAAATTTTCTAAGACGAAAAAAATGAGAGTTAAATAAAATGAATTTATTTTATTGGCTACATGTTATATTTGGAGAGTTTACTTAGCTGTCATCAAATTGTTGCTGTCTCAACCATATATCACTACAACTTAACTATTGAAAGAACATCCACCTTCTTCAACAATATCACTGCCTATTAGCTATTGAAAGCAGAAATTGAGATTTTTCATTCATTTTCAACAACTGTCTAATACAACACATTGTCTAATACAAAATAGTCATGGAATTTTAAACAAGATACAAACAAGGATGACATTAATAAACCCCATAAAACATAGCATCCATGTTAATTGCTTCTCCCATTTCTGAGAAACCATAGCAGATTTCTCCAGACTAATAATTTTCCTCCTTTGCCTAGCAATAATAGTATCCCTTTCATCCAAATTAGCTTCATTGCACCATTTAAAATAATTGCATCCTTGAAGTTCTTCGTTTCGAGTCCGCTGTTCAAAACATCCAACCACAAACATTTCATTACTCAAAAAATAAACTAATCACTAAAATGAAACTACAGCCATTGAACAAACCTTGTAATTAGGGCATCCCCAAAATTGTTTGCCTTCGTTCTTCACAGTTTTCGCCACTCTCAACACAGCAACTTCCCCACAATGACATATGTTAGTTTGAACCAATCCTTTGGATGAAACGGCACGACAGCTCCCCCATGAGCAAGACGAACAACACTGATGATTCAATGACATTGCCACTTCCTAAGCCAACGAAAAAACGACACAACCTCACAACCAAGCTTTCTCACCCAACCCCAATCCACACAGTACCAACACTTCTTCAACCAACTCCAAACCGAAGAACAGCCATTTCTCAACAAACACCCAAAGAGGGAGGAAGAAGTAGAGGGAGGAAGAACAATAAACTCACCAAGCTACTGCCAACACAAAACAGCAAACCCTAACGAAGAAGAAGACAACCAACATCATCAACTCCCACCACGCATCTGTCACATATAACCTCATTGAGGTACTTCCCACTTAGGGCATCCACGTAAACCTCTCTTTTGCCACGTTGTAATTCTCTAGTGTCAAATAATCAGCCACTTAACACCGTTAGTGTGTATTTAACGGAGATGACTACATTGACACAAATTTTTTCTATGTTTGGATTCAATTGACACTTTTACACCACGTGAGAACGACAATGAAACTTTTTTAAAAATGAGGATGAATTTGACACAATTCAACCAAACTGGGGACAAAGGAAGCAATTAAACCTTTTTAAATCTTACAGAAATTTTAAATTATCCTTAAATTTTATATAATTAACGGAAAAATCACATTTTATATAATTTCGAAAACAGTTGTAAACACCATTAAATTATTATTAAAATTATATTACATTTTTCATATTTGCATAATTCGATGAATTTATTTTAGATTTAATTCAGATCCACTAAATGAATTGATCTAAAGTAAAGATTCATTTTAACTAGATTAAATTAAATTAGATTTTTTAATCCAATTTAAATTAGATAAATTTAATTTATTAATTAAACTAAATTCAGATTAACTTTTTCAATTGAATTTGAAAAGTTCTGATGACACATTTAACTCTATCTTCCACCTTTGTGTTCATGTTCCTTATCATTGTCATAGATAAATAATTCATAATTAATTTGTTTCTTAAATAGGTTAATTACATATCTTTGTAATTTCCAATTTTAATGAACGCTTGAATATGGTGCCTGAATTTTTCTCCAAATAAACTAATTAGTAGAAAAACAAAATCTATTATAACTTTAACCACTGGACATATGTTTTCTTTACTAAGATTATTCTTTAAGTTGAGTTACTCACCATAGTTTTCTTATATTATTATTAATAATATAAATGTGGAATCAACATAAAGTTTTTAAAGTAAAATATGTTCTAATCTGAGATAATATCTTTAGAATCTTTCTAATTAGAAGAAATAGATATATAATCTTTTATTTTATTTTACTTTCTTACTTTCTCTATTACCTTTTTAGAAGAATTAGATTATTACAAATAGAAAATATTAGAATATATTTTTTATTATTAAGAATAATAAATCAGTTTTATTTCTCACTGTACAATTAATCCTTTATTTTATTTTTTTGCCTATTGAAAGATGAATCACTATTTATCTTTTGCTTTCTCCTTTATCTTTTTGCCTTTTGAAAGAAGAATAATATTATTTACCTTTTGCTTTCTAATCTTGTTTGGTAGATGAGAATATTCGTGTTTTCATTATTTAACCAAACTTATTTTAAGATATAAAAATTTGATTTTATTTTAAATGCTTGCATTACTCCGAAACTTATTTTCCATTTTGTTAAAGCAAGGAGATGAGAAAGAATAGTGAAGTTCTTCTTGGAAATATTAAATATAATTTTAAAAAAATATTAACGATTTTACGGATAATTAATTTTATGGATAACTTGTTATTTATAAATTACTAATCTTAACTTTATTACGAAATTAATATTTTATTTAATCATATTTATTATAATTTATTCTTATTTTATTCTCTTGTATTTATTTATACGAAGAAAAGATACAACAAAAACAACAATTTATATATATAACTACTTTTAGTCTTTTGTTTTATATTATCTTTTAAAATATTGGTTGGTGGTGCTCGTAAAGTTTAAAGATTCTTTAATGCATTTAATCGATTTAACAAATATTTATATTGTGAAGAGAAATGCATAATATTTATAAACATTTTCTCTTCAATCCAACATCTTTTATCAATTTAAATATAATATTTTCGCATTTCATCAATAATTTACGTTATAGCTATTTCATTATAGAATAATAAAATATAAAAAGATTAGAATAATTAGTATTTATTAATGTACTATTAGATCAACTTCAGATGGTCAACCATAAACCAAACAGTCTAACTTAAAATCGATCATATAATTGGTTGTCCATATTTGGTTAACTACTCTTGATCGACCACATTTGGCTTCAAGGATGTCTTGGTCTATTACGGTCTTATCTTGTTGACTTTCACTCTTGATTGCTTGGTAGTTTGGCCTCAACATAGTTTCTTTCAATTTCATCCTCTTAGCCTCTTTTGGTTTTAACAGCTTAATGTTTGGTTTCATTTATGTCTTGGCCTTTCAGTCACATCTAGGTCAAATACATTTGGCCAACCACATTTTGCCAACTACTTTGATTGACCACTCTAGATCGACCACCCATAATCGATCACCTTGAATCGACCACCCTTAACAGATCACTCTAGGCCAACTACTCTTAGCCAACCACTATAGGCCAACCATCTTCGACTGTCCATCATTTTTCCGACCTCTTAGACATATCACCTGTGGCCAACCATCTTGACCAAACAACATGATTGATCAGTCAGAGAATGATCAGATTAATAATGATAATTATGAACCAACTTGTTAATGTTGATTAACGTATAATTGGATCGTAACGAAATTGAAAAAAAAATAAAAACTCATAACAACTATTATAAATAAAACTCTAAAATATGACTTTCAAATACATACATTATTACATTAATATTATATGAACAATTTGAATGCATATGATACTCTTACTAAACAAAACTTAGATTTTGGACAATAAATGAAAAACCGAATAATTGATATTGAAGCACTCGAAACCGATAACTAAATAAAATGTAAAAGCAAAGGAAGTATTTGACTAAATTTCTGTACAGCGTTATTTTATATTTCAAAATTTTAAAAAAATATTGTCCAACATTTATTTTATGTTTAAAATAAATACAATTTAACTTGACAAAATAATTGTGCTTTATTAGGTAAGCGAATTTTTTCCTAAAATTCTCTGTCTAACCTCTTGTACTTAAAAGGTAAGGTCCGACAAAAGGGGTGTGTTGTTGGGATGCCATGGAATAAATCAACTTAGTTCCTTTTTCAGGGTATTGATTCCTCCACCACCACCCTATACTTTCTTCATCTCCTCCATTATTTTAAATACAATTATATCTTTAAGTTAAAAAGATTTTTACTTTTATCCTATTTTAAATAATTTGAAACCCTAATTTTACTTTCCCAACACCCATCCACGAAACTTTTTTTCCCTTTCCCCATTTTCGTTTCACCTCCCCACCTCCTGCACTTCCATTCCTTTTTCTTCCCAGTTTTTTTTTGTTTGAAAGCTTCCATTGCCGCCGTGGTGTGGAGGTACATCGAGGAACTTCCAGAGCATCAACCAACGTGAGGAAGTATGCATCAACTGAGGTGACATCCTTCAACGGATGTCCCCTAATAAAATAAACTCTAAAATAAAAAACGTAACTTTTAAACGGGAGGTGAAATCTTCAACAGATGTCAACACCCGTTTAATCCGTTTTTCCTTAAACGGATGTTGACATCCGTTGAAGGATGTTGACCTCCGTTGAAGGATGTCACCTCCGTTTAAAGGTTACGTTTTTTATTTTAGGGTTTTATTTTAAGGTTTATTTGAATACGAGGAAGCACTCCACGCACTCACCAAATGAAAGAAAAGTATTTTACTCATGTACGAGACTATAATAGGTTATTAATGAAATAGGTTGTGAATGGGTAAAACTAAAAAATAATAACATAAAATTTTACTGAGGAACAAAATAATAAAAGAAGAGGTGGAGGGAGAAAGGTGTGGTAGTGGACGGAGCAACACCCTCCTTTTCATTGTGGAAAATGTTATTTTTGTTTTCATACTATTTTTAAGCTCATTAAAAAAATTAATTTTTGTATTTGTAAAAAAGGAATAAAATAATATATGTAAAGTGTGCGTAAATATCATATAATAAAAACTCATAAACCTAATTATTAAGAATTTGGGTTAAATATAACGAGGATCTCTTATGTCAAGTATCATTTATATAATTTCCTGCTCTAAAAAGAATTGCATCCGTGATTTCAGATCCTGATTTGTCATGGACATTGAAGTTTTTTAAAAAAAAAAAAATCTCCAAGAGGTGTACTACTAAGTAGTGATCACTATGAATACTGCTATATGGATATTATTGGACAACTTCTGAAGTTTGTAGATTGACTATAAATGCTATCCACATCATGACACATGGAGTCAATGCAAGTAAACGGTGACTGGCTTGGTGTTGCCGTGTTGATAACTTCGTTCTCGATTCCATACATAACTTGCCAACATTCTTAATCCAAACACACTCTGTTGTTCTACAAACAACATACGATTATCTCAGAATGTCTCAGTCCAAGTTTGATCCCAAGCAGCCCTCATTGCCCATATCATATCCAATCGATAAACTCGAGGACCTGGAATCAGGCTCCTACTTCGAATCCTTTCACTACCCTTTTAACAAAGCTTCAGTTCCCATCGAAAGTGGTTATTCTGCACCATTGCCTGATCGAAGAAGAATACTAGTGTGCCATGATATGGCTGGAGGGTACTTGGATGATAAATGGGTCCAGGGAGGCACTAATGCAGATGCATATGCTATATGGCATTGGCATTTGATAGACGTGTTCGTCTACTTCTCTCACAACCTTGTCACACTCCCTCCTCCTTCTTGGACTAATGCAGCTCATCGTCATGGTGTTAAGGTAGTACTATATTAACTATGCTTTCTTATGTAAGATTTTCACTTTGGCTTCGACTTTATATAACTTTTGTTGTGATGGTTTTGTTTTATGTTAGTTCTTGAATTTTGTAGTTTTGAGGATTATAAAGGGTTTAAGTTGAGACTAATGATAAAGCCATTGGATTTTTTATCTGGGGACTACTGACATGTGGAGAAGATCATAACCTTGTTTGTTGTAATTGTACCGTTAATCTCTTAGGTGTTGGGGACTTTTATCACTGAGGGAGAGAAGGGAAGTGCTATCTGTGAAAAGCTGTTTTCAACAAAGGAGTCTGCCCGAATGTATGCAGAACGCTTAGCAGAGCTGGCTTTTAAGTTAGGCTTTGATGGGTGGCTGGTAAACAAGTTTTCATCTCTGTTGGGTACTATTTGAGTTTGTGTAAACATCTATTGGCTATTTTTTCTTGCTTAGGTTTTAATATCTATGAATTTGGAACACAATACATGAAATTAAAATATTCCGAAGAATTGCTGCAGGGAAATATAGTGTTTGTGCTCTAAAACTAAGTTACTTTTTATATACACTAAAGCTAGATATATAATTAATCTGTCAGCTACCTTGCAGCAATGCTTTTTGCTGTTGTTCTTTTCAATGATTCATATACTACCACTCAATTGCAGCTGAATATGGAGGTAGAATTGCAACCAAAACAGATTCCAAATTTGAAAGAGTTTATCAACCATTTATCATCAACAACACATTCTTCAGTGCCTGGATCGCTAGTGATATGGTGAGCATTTGAAGACACAATAATTCTTGCGGTTTTTTTTCTTTTTTACTGAAATGGAAGTTTCCAGCAATTGACTTTTATGTACTTGCTTGATCATGCAGGTATGACAGTGTCACTATCGAAGGTGATCTATATTATCAAAATGAACTAAATGAACATAATAAACCTTTCTTTGATATATGTGATGGGCTATTTGCAAACTATGGATGGGAGGTATTGCTCATATAATCATATTCCCCTGCATGATCATACAATGCTGTTGTTTATTTGGTCGATTATTGTTTTCTGGTGAACATTTTAGTACTATCAATACCATGCAGGAAAACTATCCAAGTCGATCTGCTTCTGTTGCTGGTGATAGAAAGTTTGATGTGTACATGGGGATTGATGTATTTGGAAGGGGAACGTATGGTGGTGGACAGTGGAATGTACGTGATTTGTCTGACATACATTTTTTATTGTAGGATGTGCAGTGTTTTCCTAAATTTATATTACGGATGTGACAGACAAACTGGGCTCTTGATGTAATAAGAAAAGGTGATGTCTCTGCTGCGATATTTGCTCCTGGATGGGTCTACGAGACTAAGCAAGCACCAGATTTTGAAAGTGCACAGAATCGGTAATATAAATTTGCCAACATTATTTCCCTTTGTTGACAGATTTCACCAAAACTCAGACATTACACTTAGAAAAAGTCAAGTGGTTTTCTTTCTGTTTCATATAGGCTAATTTTCTTCTATGTAAAGGATGTAGTATTGACACCTTGAATGTGCTTACATTAGTGCCATAATCATGGCCATGCATTTGGCATTGCAGTTGGTGGAGTCTCGTGGAAAAATCTTGGGGCATAGTGCGAAAGTATCTTAGAACACTGCCATTCTACACAAATTTTGATCAGGTTAAGAACTGTAATAGTTGCAGAGTTTCTTTCCTTACTTGAGTTTTGGAAGCATGCCTTTGCTGGTATGAATGAAAAATTGTCAAAGATACTTTGTCCATGTTGAGTTTGATAGGATTTCCTTTTTATTTGATTTCATTAGAAAGTATTCTAAGCAAATGATGAAAATAAGGTAATTCTAACATCATAAAAAAGAGAGGTTTCTTCATTTCACGTTTTGGCTTTAGCTTAACTGAGTACACAAAAAACTTCTGTTAAATTTAGTGGCTGAAGCTTATTTTGCCATTAATTACTTTCAGGGACGCGGTAATCATATTTCAGTTCATGGAGACCAAATATCAGAGGCTACTTGGTGTAATATTTCTTCCCAAGGCATTCAGGTATACATTTCATAAAGACATTTTCTTGTTGTTGGCTCTAAACATTACATTCATAAATGGAAGGTTTAGGGTTTAATGTAATAATGATATCTCTCAAATGAAATCAGAAAAGAGAAATTTACACAATTTTCACCATATGAAAAATATTGAGACCTCTCTAGCTAGATTCAAAGAGTGAACAAACAACATTCTCAAAATTGAGAATACAAACTGATCATAATTTACAAATTAAGGACTGGTTTTAACACCTAATAAAGCTAACATGTAACAATTAGTAAAATATTGTAATCGTTTGAGAATAGTCCAATATTTCTTCCAAATCTTCAAGTTCACCATAAAATGTTACTTTTGAACTGCATGATTGAATGACAAATTTGTTTTCCTGTAATCACATACAATATATCAGCCATTTTTGGTCATCACGATGCTTCATCTTATACTATTGTTGTACTACTTTAATTATACCCTAACTCACAAATTTCTGTGCAGCCACTCCTTGAGTTTGCGGACTCTACTGCAAATCCTATTCGACTTCTTGTAGAGTAAGTGATGTTTTATAATTTTCTCTAGCTAAAAACTCTAGTTGTATATTGAATATTTCATATAATTAGCGTCTGAGTTTTCTATAGGAGATTGAACACTAACGAGTAATTAGCAAACTATACAAAAGACTAAAACATCATCTTCAATAAATAAAAAATAGACCTTAAAATAACGAGTTTGTAGGTATTAATTCTTATATACTGTTAATTCTTATAAACCTTGTTATTCATTTTATTTTATTTTATTTTTCTGTATTACAACCTTTCATGATTTTGTATATCTCCTTTCTTTTCTGTTGTACTTTAAATCAACGTAATGATAATTCATCTAAAGTTGAAATTTGACCATCTCAAGTATTTGTTGTCATGCTTATAATGTAGCTTGAAGGAAGCATCATACAGTGGAGGGGGAAATATTACATTCAAAGGATCTCTTGAAAAGGGTACTAAATTCATGACGAGAATCTATCAAGGAGAGTTCATTTTAAGCGAATCGCTTATCCACTTCTTTTATTCTGTAAGCCATCTTTCACCTATAGTTGAACAAACTGCTCCTCAATCTATCCTCATGTTTGGTCACTAGTTTGCTAATTTTTGTTTTGGAAATTTCACATCGATTAGAGATAAAGTCAAATTTAGATTAGGTGCAAACCTCACCTTACAAGCTGATTTTGTGAGGTTGAGTTAGACTTAAAATCCGTTTCTTAATCTAAGCATGCTTAAAGTCCACTTCTTACCAACTTTGAATTCAAATTCAAATTTTTGTTGGATGTAAGAGTGACAAGGTTGAACTTTAGATTCATAACCAGAAATAGTAGTCAGTGCATCAATATAAACAAAAATTCACTAAAAATTTGGTTTTATCTTTCTAGGGAGCTGAATCTGGTTACTTATTTCAAGGAAGGGAAGTGGGGTATCTTTCCTTGACTAATGGAATACTGCACATGAAGACTAGTTCACCAAAATTATATATAACTTGATATTCCTAAACGTGCCATGTTTTCTTAGTTGACAGATGAAGTCTGTGGCAAATGCAGGTGAAATCTGATAGCAATTCTTCTTTGGGAATCGTGCTGAAGTTCACTTCTACTGTGAACAAATCAATGTCTGTGCTACTCACTTCCCATGGAATGGATCACGTGTCAAGTGCATTTAGCACAGTAATCAGAACAAGTGAACACAAGGGAAGTGCCCCTGGATGGGTTATAAATGAAGGTTCAATTGAAATGAAAGGATACGTTCTGACAGAAATCCATGCTTTGTGCTACAGGTCAAATGCTCCACCCAAGGAAATGGGACTGAAATCAAGACCATTAGGTCCTGATCATGCTGCTGTGGCTTCCTCAACTGATTATTTTGCTGTTCTTGGTCATGTCACAGTCAAGACTTCCAACTATAAGCCAGATTTTCCACTTTCTTCGTCATGGCTAGTTGATGGTGAATTCATCAATTGGACTTCTGATCCTCAGGATTCAAGGATCCTCAGTGTTAAAATCTCTTGGAAGCTGAAGGAAGGAAAAGAATTTGTATGTCAACACTACAATGTGTATGTGGAGAAACTGCCAAAGCTAGCAAATGGTAATCAAAGCACAGCATTAGAACATGTGCAGGAGTATCTTGGGGTAGCACATGTAAACTGTTTCTATGTTTCTGGGCTCAAAGTTCCTCCAAGCATTTCTAGTCTCAAATTTATCATACAAGTCTGCGGTTTTGATGGCACAATTCAGAATTTAGCAGAGTCTCCATTTTATCAATTGGAGATAAAAGGTCCATAAATTGTCATTAAGGAAGCTTACATCTTGTATTTTGGGTATGCCAGAATAAGGGATAAAAGGTCAATAATCTGTCATCAAGGAATTATGCATCTTGTATTGTGGATTTGCCATTGCATAAGTATGCTACTTTCAAGTTCATAATTTCTGTACAAATGGTTGGAACATTCACATTCATTAAAGATAAAATGCATGCAAACTTCACTGCACAAACCCAAACCAAAACCATGTTTGTAAGATTGAGTTACACTTAGAAGAAAATATACGAAGAAAGTTCGATGAAAATCTCATGTCGATTTTGTAAGTCTTACCTCATAAGACAAATAAATAAGAGGGTATATTAAGTAACTTTCAAGTCCAATGAAACTATGATGCCGAGTGCTTGTTTATTTATTTAATCTAATAGATTAATCAGACAATCACGAATTAGTGTTCCTAGGATACTTATTACAAGAAAAGAAACTTTCCATTATTAATTAATTAACGAGTACCTAGGTCAATCTTAACAAGACTCAAAACACTATTATCCTACAATTTTCAATTTTGTTAACATAGCATAATACACATCTAGAATTAGGGTAACAATGGTTTCCCAAAGACTAGAAAACAGCAACCATGAGGTTCAATGCTCCAAGCTGCAAAATTTTAAACATTTGAATTTACATAACATATGGCGACCCCACAAAAATAATTAATAGGTATGAGAATAGCTTCAAGTTCAATATAGTGTAGCCTTTTTTTTGCATAATGGTAATTTGTTTGGTGATGAAACAGTTCCATAAAATCTTACTTTGACTTTAAATTAGTGAAAGAATAAAAAAGAAAGTCAAAGATAAGGTAACTGGGGAAGAGGGTGGTAGGTTAGTGGCATCTGAAGTCTAAAACAAACTTGTTTTGGAAGTATTGTCCTCGAGCCCTCAAAATATGAATGTGGTGCCCATTAAGAGAAAGAATTTCATATTTACACATATTTGTCATTTACTGTGTATTTTAAATTTATTTTCTTGGTGTTGCATTCAACTTCTGTCATGTATAATTCAGCATCTTTTAACTCTTACTACAATTTTCTCCATCTAATTCCATCAATAATGAAAAGTCCACAAAACAAGGTCAAGAGCTAAAGTTGCATTTTCCTCTCTAGTTAGTTTGAGTAGGAATGAAAATGGGTCTAATCAGATATTATAGTGTCTACTCATAATCTGATATGTAAAATGAAAATTTATTTAAAACTCGTCGAATATTCATTTATAAAAAGTTCACATATATTTTAAAATATATAAGTACCCACAAATATTAAAAAATAATATATTTTTTATACATTTTTAAAATAAAATTAAATATAAATCAAAATTTAATTTTAATTAAATTTAATCTAATAAAATATAAATTAATTTTATTTTAAATTAAATTTAATTAAATAAAATATAAAATAAATTTTTATTTTTTATGGGTAACTGAAATCGAACAATAATATTTATATCAATTTGTTTATAAACGGATATTAAAATACCTGTTATCTACAATACGTGATAATAAATATTCGTGAGTATCAATTACTCGTCATAGATTTTATCCCTGAACACACTTAGGCGTAAGTTTTTTTGTCATCTAATTTTCATAATATATAGGAATTGTTTTAAGAGAAATTAATAAGTAGCTGTATAGTTTTTATGTTTGCATTATCTAACGTATTTAAAATAAATCCTTTTTTCAATCCCAAAAAAAGAATCAAATTAATTATTTTAGTGTTGGAACTAAACTATTTCTTTTCACGTGCGTCACAACGAATTGAATCTTAATTAAGATCCTTAAAGGGACCCAAAACCAACAGGTTTTAATTTAAAGCTGTTTGCACTTAATAATGTGATTTAATCAAAATCATGTGTTTAACCTTTAATCACTAGCTCAATCATTGAATCAAGCATGCGTATTTTTATAATTAATACTTAAATTAAGTGTTTGCTTGAAATCACACTAATTTTAAACTTCGCACCAGCTTCCACTGTGTCTGTGATTGCTTGTGTTCGTCAGCTTACCTAAATTGTACGGTAAAGTTTAAAAGAAAAGTGGGAACTAAATCATATCTAACTTTTAGTAAAAGGTGTAAAATCACTGTATGTTCTATTTTTTATTTTTTTATTTGTGGCGTTCGCATTTTTATTTATGTACTTTATCATCAGTTTAGAGCTAATATATTTGCATCTTATGAGAAAAATAAAATAAGTTATAGATGATAAAAAAGAAAGAATAGAGTGAATCACTAACAAAAATTAATGTTTTGTTTCATTAGAAAAATAGCGTACGAAGCTGAAACCAGAATAGAAAGAAACTATTAAAACATAATCCTACCCTGAAATTTTCAGATTCGTAAAAATATCTTACTGTTTAGATAAAAATAATATACTAAATTTCAGTCGATTCTCAAAAGGTACTACTTTCATATATAAAAGCAACTGAAATACGAAAAATAATTTTATACTCTTAAGTGTCTAATGCCCATCTTAGATGTCTACAAATAAATATACTGAAAAAATTTATCAAACTTGTATAAAAAACTACAATATTATTTTCAACCTAAAACATTATAATAATATGTTTGTTTGTGTTTTTCCTTTTTTATATATACTACTCTTCTTCTTCTTGTTCATTTTTATTCGACGTATAATTTTAACTCACTTTTGATTTATATTGTTTTATTGCATATGTTATGCATTGCTATTTCTTCTTTTTCTGAAGTTTTTGCTTCAACTTTGAGCTCATATGGTGATTAATCACACCAAGACAACCTTATTAATGTTCATTGCTTAAGCTATAATTTTAAGTATTATAAATTGAGTAAGGGAGTTGCAAAAACAATTGTTTTTCCCTTTTCTAAAACTTATCGTTTAAGTAACAAATAGAGAAATCCTATTTATTTAATAGTGTTATGAAATTTAGTGACTTGTTCAATAAATTACATCACTCAAATGATAATGTGTTTCTTTGAATAAATGAGGTTGTTATTTTTCTTTCTTTTGTTATGAAATTTAGTTATTGAAATGGTGAGAGAATATTCCAAGAAAGAAAAACAATATCATTTTTCTTTTCTTTTAAATCTAATATTATTTGAGTGATACTAGTTTACTTATGTAATATAAGTATTTGCTTAAGTCGTAGTTTCACATTTTGAACAATGATTTTTCTTTTATTTATAGAAGATAAATCTTTCAAAAAAATAAGTTTTGTTCAAAAGTTGATCTTTAAAGTTTTGTTCAAATAACATACTTATGATTTTTTAGCTTTTGTGTGAAAGAACTCAAAGTTTAATGATTATTTATTAAAAAAGTATGATGAACATAATATATAATAATTTAATGTATATACACAATTTCATACAATTATAATTTTTTTTTAACATTTGTTGGATATATCTCATGTCAATTAGAGATAAGACGATTCTATAATATATAAATAAATACAGATCTTGTCTTACAAGTCAGTTTTGTAAAATAAAGTTAGATTTAAAATTCATTTTTCAACATGATCGGAATCATGAATTTAAACTTATCTTAGTGAGAGAAATATTGTTTGTTGGACATCCCGTATCACACGTTATCGTCTAAACCTTGCCTTACAAATTAATTTTGTAAGCTTAAGTTAAACTTAAAGTCTAATTCTTTATTTTTTTCTATAAAAACATTTTATTGAATTAAGATATAAAAAATTCATAAATTATTATTTTTAAACTATTTAGGTGTTTAAAGTAATATTATATTTGATAAAAACATTAAATTTTATTATAAGTATTTTAAATTTTATATTATAACAAATTTGTAAAAATATGTACACTCTCAGTGTATTAACATTGAAATAAATTAGTATAAAAATATTTCAATAAATAAATTAAGGAATTAGGGTGACATGACAACGATTAATTTCAGTTACCCAAATCAAAGTTGATTTGAACGTGTTTAAATTTAAAATTAAGTTTGATGGATATTTTAAGACAATTTGAGGTTGTATTTCGAGTTTTTCAATTTAATTTTATTTGAATACTTTCTTAAAAATATAAGTGTTTGAACTATTTTATATTAATAGTAAAAAAGTTATTTAAAGGAATATTTTGTGTAATATAATAATGTAAAATAACAATTACTTTCACTCCTACTTGCCTAACCTTCTTTATCTTTTAAAATCAAAAGTAACTCAACAAACGTTTTACTTTTATAAAGCTAGTATTATACACGTGTTTTCCGTTTCATCTTTAACACTAAAAGTTAAGTAAATTCCACTACTTACTGGTTTATTTTTTTAATTGTACCTTTTAAATTACCTTATTATATAACTAAAACCATCTACATGTTATTTGTTTCATATGTATATTTTCCTAAGCCCAAACATACAAAAACATCTATACATTCACATATAAATATATAGTTACCCACCTAAATGTCTTCGGTAAATGCTCAACCAAAACCAACACTAGAATAAATCGACATTATTTTTTCATTAAATAAATTTATTATTGTTTTTGTTTTGTAGAACATTTTTTTTTATACTCTATGCAAGCTTATTTTTAAATTTAACTTTTTACATTTTTAAATGTTTTTTTTTTCTTCTATGAAGCTTTTGTTTCTTAATGTTAAAATGGCATGTCCACCATAGTAAACATTTGTTATGTCACTAATACCAATTTAGTAAAAGTAGAACATATTATTCAATATTTCAACAAATTTATCAATAAATTATTTTGACTTAATCGAGATATTCATCAAAAATATAATAAGCAAATATATCCAATGTTACTAGTGAAATTTGTATAACGTAGATATTATTAACAAAACTATTTGTCAGTTATCAAAATTACTTACTATTAGTTCCATAAGTAAAATGTAATATTATAATTACTTGTAACAACCATCAATAAAAATTCGTTGATATTTTAACAAAATTCATTATGTAATGACAAATTTGTCTATAATACTATATTATTAAGTATATTTTATTGTTTTGTTCTTTGATAATAAACGATAAGAGTTTTAGAAAAGGAAAAAAAATTGTTTTTACAAATCTTGCTCAAATTATAATACTTAAAATTATAGCTTAAGCAATGAACATTAATAAGGTTGTTTTGGTGTGATTAATCACCATATATGAGCTCAAAGTTGAACCAAAAACTTCATAAAAAAGAAAAAGAAATACCAATGCATAACATCATTAAAACAATATAAATCAAAAGTGAGTTAAAAAATAATTCTAATTTTAATTAAATTTAACTTAATAAAATATGAATTAAATTTTTATTTTTATCTTTTGCAGATAGCAGATACTTACAGATACGGGTAGTATAATACTCACACACGACTCGTTTATAAGCGGTTATTAAAATACCCGCTACCAATAAATAATAAATATTCGTGATTATCAACTATCCATTATGGATTTTATCCGCGGATACTCGCGGGCAAAAAATACTTTTGTCATCCCTATAAAATTTTACATTTCAATTAATTGTTATATTTTAACAATATATTATATTGAAATATTATAAGAATGTGATAAATGATAAATTGTTAATCTTTTTAATACATTTTTTATGATTTAAATGATATCATTAATGAAATACATGAAGTTTGAAGTCAAGATAGGAAAAATACAATGAAAAAGTTATATTTTAGAATGGATATTGATTTAAAAATAATGAGATTAAGTTATTTTATATTAAAACAATTTATATAAATAGGAAGTTTTATAAATGAATTTAATTATTTTTAATCACATAATTTCTTTAGGAATCATTTTCTTGAGTTCTCTAATTTTTCTTTAGAAGTTCTTACCCTCCATTCGTTTGATTGAAGATCCAAAACCGTAAGGGTAATCCACGCAGCTAACTCTTCAATTTAAATTAATAAGTTTCTTTGATCAAGTAAGTCATTGTTTTTCCCCTTTTCTATGACCAATTTGTTTTCATTTTACATGTGGGTTTTCTTGGTTGCACGTGCATTTTAAATTATCAATATGACTTTATCTTGATCAGTGATCCTTATGATATATCTTGATTGTTCTTGTGATGTCTCTTTGTGTAGATAGAACATCATGTGAAGTGAAAGGTGTTTTAGATGGTTAGAGATGTTAAGGACTGTTTTCATAAGTAAGAGAAGCTAATTATATTTGTTTTAAGTTAAATTGTTTGGTTAATTATATGTATTTTTGTTGAATTGTGATTTAATGTGATATAAACTTTGATTTAATTTAAGGTGTGTGTTATTCATATGTATTGTGATATGTTGAAAGCATGAGTTTTATGGGTTGTCCGCGAGTTGTAATGCATATGTGACCTTTTTTTTAATTGATTAATATGACCCAAATCAAGTTAAAAACATAAAAAATTAAGTGTTATAGGTTTACTAAGTGGAGATTAACTCAAGAGGAGTCAAATTGCTCAATCAAAGCTCAGAGAGGAAATTATAGTTACTAATACATCGCTAGACGTCATTGCAAGACTATCAACGCCACTTAGAAATGGTCACTGACTTAGGGGCACTAGGTGTCACTTTTGGACCATCGAGCGCACTCAAATAAATTAGTTCATGGGGTTGTAGCACCGTGCACCACTTTTCCAGTATCGGGTGCCATATTGTTTTTTTGTATGCGTCTTGAAAAAAATGGGATTCCTATTTCATTAACCGTCATTTATAGGTGAAATTTTGACAGCAGATCCTAAACATATGAATTGTTACTTTGAACGGTGGGATCTTTGATTTGAGGTTTGTAGTTAGAAAAGTTAGTCACTTATGTTAATCCTATTTAAGTCTTTCTTTTGTGAAAAACAATTCTTATTTGTGGTTTTGGTTTGGCCTTGGAATAAAAGAAGGTATATGGTTGTTTATAGAACTGTTGATGGATTCATTAATGAATATGTATGTGTATAACGATGTATGAAATTGTGATGATGATGAACTTGTTAACAAATATGAGCATATATGAAAATATATGATGATTGTAATTAAAAACGAACGTGGTATTACTTAGTAATTGATGAATATACAAATTTGGGTGATTGTTTGGTATTAAGAATTTGATGTGGAATCATGTTTATGGATGAAAGTATCAGTTTGACGTAATTCCATGAATCTTGTAGAGAGATTCTATAGTGGTGTTTCTTTATTGCATACAATGATGTAAGGATTCAAGTAAGGAGATATCATAATACTCTAATAATCATTCACACTCATGTAGAGTATAATGAGTTATGTGATGAGAGTCACAGGAGATCCTAGTCTAAAGGCATGATAATGGCCTCAAACACAAATGAGATTAACTTTGTGAGCGGTAAGGTGAAACTCATAGACAATGACTCTGCAGAGTAGTAGAAGACGCCACAAGTGCATGTTTCCATTGATTATGACATTAAATGCATGTATCAAAATAATTGAGTGTAAAAGAGTATTTAATTATATGGTTTACGATTGTTTGGAGTACATTGAATTGTGATATATGTTTTATTAGTATATGATATTTCTTTTGTAAATTAGTTTACTCTCTTTTATTATTTGTCTGGTTTGTGTTTGTTTTTTTGTTTTGCAATAATCATCTTAACAATGTGAGTTGATGAAAATGTATGTATAAAGGCACTTTTAGAAGATGAGGAACTATGTAATAGAGTTAAAGAATATTTTGAGAATATGAGTTGTTAGTTTTGATGTAGGACTTTTGTTGGTTTATTATGATAATATAAATGTTATATTTTTATAGTCTTATATTTTTATAGAATTGTATTAATATGCTTTATATTTTAATTATCTATTTTTGAATATTATTATAAAATATCTTATTTTATCAGTTTATACTATTAAAATTAGATGTTATAATATATATATATATATATATATATATATATATATATATATATATATATATATTATTTCAAATGATGAGAAACTAAATAAAACTTCTTTGCACGAACGAAATATTACAAGTTTTAAATATTAGAGGATCCTAACATTTAAGCTGAATTAATGCCAAGTATAAATGTCTAAATGATAGAGATTTTAAAAGGTTTTAATACCTGATTAGTGAAAGTATTTGGGAGATAAGTAAATATTTTTTAATAATAAGACGGTATAAATTTATTTCATATATAATTTCTTTTAATAAAATAATATGTGAATTCTGATTGTAATGAGACGGTATAAATTTATTTTATTTATAATTTCTTTAATTCAATTCACTTACCTTTTATTTATTATCTAATACAACGATATATTATATGTCAGACCTCATTTAAAACGCACCCAAAATCTCTCTGCGCGGACGCCAGGTGTCAAGCATTTAGGATTCTGAAATCAGATAGTGGAAGGCAGGTGTCGGCAAGAGAGCGGACGCTCGTTTGGACGTGGGAAGAAAATGATTTTTCTGAAACTTCCGTTCCACTCTTCTCTGCATACACCCTTCTTCCAACTACTCTGATCTTTCATTTTCTCCTTCTTCTCACTAGAAAATCTATCTTCTCTCTAAGAAAACTCACCCTTTCCCTTCTCCGATCATCGTTCAGAGACCGTAGAAGTGTTCCCGGCGTCCCGAGCTTCATCTTGAACCGAACAGTTTCGAGTTCTGAAACTAGTAAGTTTCCTTCCCCTTAGTCGTTCGTTCTTGTGAACATGCCAACCAAGTTCTGGTTGCATGAGCCCTTAGTTTAATTCTGAACCCTTTTGGTATGTTGTTTGATTTTGGTTCGAAGAGTAGTTGAGCGTTGAGGGTAGAAGGAATCTTAGTTTGGCAAACCGAGTTGCGGTCTGTAGAACGTCTGTTCACACTAGAGGTAAGGGAAGCTTATTCAATTTAATTCGTATGTTTTATTGTGTTGCATGGGCGTTCTGTGAGTTGTATGAAGCATTACTTTGTGATATTTGATTGTTTGATATATGATAATGATTATGAGCTGATGTATGAGGAATATGAAATGTTCTAGGATATGAATGTATGAAATTATGAAGTTATAAGTTAAGAAATGAGTTTGAATGTAAATGGATTCTGGATATGAAAATTTCACTATGATAAAGTACGTTCGTCACTGAACGGTCATTGACCGTTCGGTTTTCCTGGTGAACATAGTTAAAAAGGGGTTCTTTCATTTGGAGAGAATCGTAGTGTAGGACGAGCGCCCTCGTGGGGTAATACTATGCTTGAGCGTTCGGCCAAACATAGTTATACTTGATTCTACTGTGATAAACCCAACATATATATATATGTAATTGTATATTATTGTCGTTCGTAAACACCACTTCAATAGTAACTTAAAATATTTATCAAACCTTTTATTAGAAGTTTATTAGTGCTCGGTCTTACACCTAGCGCTCGTACTCATTTCTTGTAAAAATCAATCTTGATGAAATAGCGTTCGTCCAATATCAGTAGAATTTCCTTTACCGTGTTAGGTCTTTGACTGGCATTCGGTTTCTGTATATGAATGATTCTAAATATGGTTATTTAACGTTTTGTCGTGTCTACTTTCATGGGATCCGGCCTAGAGCCCTTTACTCGATTTATGGTTTGAGTATGAGTTTGAACTCACGAGAGTCAGTTCATTCAACTGATTCACGTTGTAAATAACGTTCGTCATATGGTATATGATTGTACTTGGTTTATTCCTAAATCTATTAGTAACCCTTTTTGGTCTTATTCAAATCTGGAACGGGAGACTTCTCGGTCTCGTTCTTAGTGTTCAATCCTCATTCTGGGTGAGGACTGAACGTTCGGTATTTGAAGTTATTAGAAATTGTAATAAGGATGAAATTAAAATGATGAGTAATGAATGATGAAAAGTATATGAGACGTATACAATGATGTGGAATATGAACGAGCGTTCCAGGGAGGGACGACTCCTGAGTGAATATTGGAATTGGTAAAGTATGACTGTGGTAATGCTAAGCTGTCGATTCATCCTGATGTTCCGTGAGTACTCGTCCTCATGTAGAGGAGGGTAGGTCATGTGTGGAAACGGCAGGAGGTCCTAGTCCTTAGGGGTACTTTGGACAGATAGGGCTAACCTCGGGTGGCAACTGTTGAGTGTATCCTAGTTACTACACCACCCGGGTGCACGAACGTTGTAGCTACACAGATGTCATACAGTCTGGACGGTCAGTCTAGTGATAGGCTTGGTATGATACGTATGTTGACATTCTCTTGTGTGTTGGATTGTTTAAAATATATGTTGATGCATGAATTAAATTATATAAGTTTATCCTGTGTTTTCCTTGTGTTGTCTCGTCTTGTACGTTCGTCTTGTCGTTGCAATGATCATCCGTGTGGGTGTGAGCAGAAGGAGACGCGCTGTTAGAAGATACTCTGGAAGAAGAAAATTTGGTGGACCTTGAAGTTAAGATCGAACCATAGTACGTTCGGTCAGTAGAGTAGTTTTTTTTAATAGGCAGTCGCTCACCTCTTTCTCCTCCTTGTATGTATAACCGTTCGGTACTTGGTTTTGTACACCGATCGGTCATACTTGTACTTATGTTTTGTCCTATCATAGTAACTCTTTCTGTAAGGCCGTTCGGCCATGCGCGTACGTTCTCTTAGTACAAAATTGAACTGAAATATTACTAATTGTAATTATTCTATTATATGGTATGTTACTGTATTTTTGGAATGTTACATTATAACATTAACAAATATAAATAGAAGGAAATATATATAACTAAATATAATGTTAAGATATTAATTTTTATTTTATCTTGCTTTTTAATATATATATATATATATATATATATATATATATATATATATATATATATATAGTATAATTTATAGTATGTTTAGAAATAGTTTGATATAATTGAATCATTTTTTTACTTATATAAGTTATTTGTTACTATTGTACTTTTCTTCAAGTAACTAGCAGATTTAAAATTTAAACATGTAATAATAATGATGATGATTATGATAATAATGTGTATTTAAAATTTTATATTGTAATGTAAAAATACATATATTTTGTTAAATTAAAAGATATAAAAGAGAATGTTTATTAAAAATAATAAAATTATAAGTGATAACTTTTAAAGTTCAATATAATTTTGTAAAATATTAATATAAAATGAAAATAAATTAAATAAACTTGCCCATTCAAACCTCACTATAGTATGATTATACAATTAAAACAAAATATTAAACAATATACAGTCATATATATATATATATATATATATATATATATATATATATATATATATATATATATATATATATTATTTAGAGTATGAGTAATTTCATAAAGTCTTGCATCTATCATCTAACCTTGTAATATAATGTTATGTTTGCCTCATATCTATTAAGTTTAAAATCATTCTTTCATGACAATTAGCAAATTATAACATCGCCAATATGGTATTCCTTCATCAATCTCATTATAGGAACAACTTTTAACTCTCATTACTTAAACTTAATTATCTGAGTCTTGAGTTTAGTAGAGTTGGGATATAACTTCACCCTTGCACTCCTACTCAATCCATACACTACATTATCTAATATGACATTCTGTCTTAGAAAAAATCACGTCAATACAATCACATAATATTCTTATACCAATCATTTTCTTGTTTTAATATATTTTAACCTTTTGAAACCACATCTATACTTTACAATCACAATCTCAAACTATAATAGGAAACTTATCATCGTCATCTCTCAAACACAATTTGTGCCTTCTCCTTGGTATAACATGTCCATTCATAAAATAAAACTATTAATCCAATATTTGTATGACACAAAAACTCATTCTCTATGCAATCTACATTCATCATTAACACTAAATCATCTTCATTCCATACATCAACATTTAAGTCATAATCATTAACACAAAAATCATCATTAGCACATTTAAGCCATATTATAATCAATCAACATCATAATCACTAATGAAATCTCATATTCCATTATAACATATCATTCAACCATGAGATACTTGTCTAATGAATTTCTTTATTGCCTAACGAACCCTAACCATAAACAAGGCTTGCCCAACTTCAATCAAGTTTACTCAACATAACAATACAAAGAGTTATGTTACGACTAGCATCTAGTACCCCCTTTATTAGTGTTTGGCACTTTAGAATAGTGTCTAACAGCTCAAGCCTGACATTCAACATCCAAATGTACAGGCCACGATCATTGGAGCTTCTTGAATTTAAATTCTCAAGTAGCACCCAAAGGTGCACGAGTGACACCCAATGGTAAGACCTTTCGAGCTCATTGAAATCAAATTTACTTATGATGTCAAATGCTAATGCAAAAATCGTAAACCTTATTGGCATACCAAATTGTCAATTTGGCTAATCTTATTACTCTTACATATTGATTCATAAAAAGCGTAAATATAAGTTTAAAATGCATTGACTAAATTGACCAATATAATACACCATAAGAGCTTATCATTTCAATTTCACCATTACAATATAATTTCAAACCAATTCAACCAGGATAATAAATGTATGCACATAATATCTAAATTCAACTCAAACCATCATGCAATTTATTGGAAATCCTCAATGCAGATCAATCAAACCATAAAAGTATAAAAGTAACACTTGTTTCCCTTACTTAGAGTAAAAATTCTTTACTATAAAGTTGTTTACCTTACTCAAGCTTTAAAAATAGCACTTGTTTCCCTAACTCAAGTATATTATAAGTCAAATCTAACTCCTTAGTGTATAAGTTGTATAATTTCCTAAATCAATAAAAAAAATTAATTAAAAAATTGAATGTATAAGTTGTAAGTAAACTATGTAATGCATAATTATGTTTTAAAAATTATAAAAATATTATATAAAACTAATTAAATTGAAAAAAATACTTTAATGATAATCAAATTAATCTTTGTTATATATAAATCACAGTAATTTACAAATATTAATATGTTTAGTATTAATTAAAAATACTCAAATGTTAATGAAATTATGAAGTAAAACATCCTCTTGTTTATATAACTAATTAAGAAATAAATAAATATTAATTTAACTTAACTTAAAAAAATTATGGTACTGATCATGACACCCAACCAAATATAAATGATCTAAAATGTTCATATGTTTATATTTTTGAAGCCTTATATATATATATATATATATATATATATATATATATATATATATATATATATATATATATATATATATATATATATATATATATATATATATAGAGAGAGAGAGAGAGAGAGAGAGTATGTTATGATTAAAATAATAAAATAAAGTATGATTAAATAAAAAAAATAAAAGATATATTTAAATTTTTATTTAAAATTATAATAAACAAATATTATTTTTATAATAAAAGTAAAGTTTAAAAAATATCAAATATTTTATAATCCATTATTCAATAAAAAGTATTTTACTATATGCACTATTTATAGATTATTTTTCATAATATATTTCAAAGTCTTTTCGTTCTATTATTAGGAAAAACAAAATCAGGTAGAACATTTTCCCCCCTAATAGATCACTGTCCTTCCTTCTATCTCTATCTTCTTTCTATCTTCTTTCTTCCACTTCCCAAAGTCAGTATGACAAAACATAAATTACTAGGCACATGTAGAATATTAAAAATAAATTAAATAATCAAAGATTCTTTCTTCTAAAATGATTCTTCTAAAATGATTCCTGTGCAACCCTTTCCATCTAAAGAAACCTGAATGCTTCTAATGAGAAAAACAAAAGGTTTTGATGTATATTAGAAGTTTGGTTTTGTTTTCAGATAGTAAGGTAGCTTCTGTATATAAAATGATGAGAATGTCTGCCAGTTTTACAAGCCACCACCCACTTTGTCTTTACCTGATGCATTAACAACTTAATATAAAAATTAAGTACTAGAGTCAACTTTAGTCCCCAAAAATGTCTCCAAAATACACAGAAAAGACAAACAAACAAACATTTGAACAATTTTCATTCCAGAAATAATTTCATTGTGTAAGATGATTAGGGGAATATTGAACTACACTGTTGGAAGTGTTAAAGTCAAGTAACTGAGAGAAATTATTCTGAAGAAGATAAGACTTCTGGTGTAGATCAGTTTCTGAGATTGGTATCAGTGATTCATTTTCCATCTGAAGACAGAGTATCTCTGCTTGAGCAACTGCAAGTTGCATTTGAAGATCAGCAACTTGATTTTGCAAATAAGATATGGCTCCAACACAACCATACACAGGATCTCTCACTCTTGCACTTGCTTCATACACTAAACTACTCACTGCATCTGTTCTCTGCTGAACTGGAAGTTCCTGAAACATTGCATAAGAACCAACCATTTAGAACACTCTGTGAATCTTCTGAAAAACCTTTCACCACAGACAACTCCAAAGAACAGATAAAGATCATATTTTTTTAAGTTGTATTAGCAAATAGTACTTGAATCTCCCATATTCAAACTTCTTTATTCTGAAATGAATTGATTAGGTAGCAAAAAAGGGTTTTTTAAAGGAATGCAAAAAGAAGAGTAAGAAAGAAATACCTGCAACATTTTGCTAACATTGCTAGCACCAAAAACTTTGTGAACTATGGCAAACTTTTGAGGTTCTTCAGAAGGAAAATAAGGAGCAAAGATGCAATCTTTCGTGCACCTGCGTCTCAACAGTTTGCATGAGGCACAAGGAGAATTTCCACCCATTTTTTTTTAAAAAAGACTAAGAAAAAAGGGAATTAATTGTGTTTGAACAATAAGGAAAGAAAGGAATGAACTGAAGACAGAGGAAGACAACGGAGCACAGATAAAAAAGTTGCATATAATGAGACTGAGATTGAAAACATTGGTGTATTTATAATGGATACAGGGGTTGAGGTTAGCAAGGAACCTGCTACAAAATCAGTTAAGTATTATATAATTATATAAAGTATCAATTGCAATCAATTACTAAATTTTTTTATTTTATATTTAAATAAAGAGTAAGTGATTCACCAAATTTTAAAATTTTTAAATAAAAAACAATTGTCAATTTAGACATTCAAATAAATATATGACACACTCGTATTAAAAGAAACATATAACCAGAAACTTTTTCGCTTCTATCTTTTTGTTTTAGTTGATTTCATACCCGGACAAATTTGTCAATATTCTGAGAAGAATTCATATTTTGAAATTTAGGAAGCGTGTGTGATAATATATTTCAATTTGGTATAGATTTTTTTTTATAGTAAGAATTTATATAAAATATGAAATAATTTTTCACAATTTATAAATTAATTTATACATAAAGTAGTGATGATAATTTATAACGAGATGTTTTTATCTTTTTTATTTCTAAAGTGTTGATGGATAGATTTATCTAAACAATTTTTTACAATGAACTGCATTATTTTGTTTAAATTATACTATTAAAATACAGCTAATATATAATTTTCTGATTTGAAACTTATTTTTTTACTTAAGATTGATTGAAGTTAATTGGAAGAAAAAAAGTTGTCTTATCATGGAAATGTTGTGCCAGCCAGTTAAAAGTGACCAATCTTTATATATATATATATATATATATATATATATATATATATATATATATATATATAAAATTGTCTTTACCTTATCCATGAACAAATTGTAATTTATCAAAAATATGAGTTTTATTATCCCAGGCTATTAAGTAGAAGAATTGGAAAGAGAAGGAATAAACGAATATGAGAGAATTTAAGAGTAAAATATATATTCTTTAGAAACTAATATCTTCTAAAAATACATTTTATCAAATTATTCATAAAAAATTTCTTAAAGATATGTCAATCTAATTTTTTAAAATTTAAATATTTTTTATGAAAAGAATATTATATTACTCTTTTTAATCATGTTATCTAATAACAGATTAAATAACAATTTACTCACTAATTTTCAGAAATATTATATATATATATATATATATATATATATATATATATAATCAAGTACAAAATTTTAATAATTGTAAGAATCATAATTATTAGAGTTCTTAATTCCTAATAAATATGATTATTGAGCAAGAAAATATTTTTATAGTTACACATGTAAAATAACCAAAGTGTGGATTTGATGCAAAATTTCAAATTTTGGTCTGATATTATATATTAATACTAGGTCTTTGAAAAAAAAAGAAAAAAAGACTAATCCATAATTGGTATCAAAATGAAAATGCTGTGGTGGAGAGTAATGAGAGGATAAGAGGTTTCATAGTTATCATTATTTTATTTCACAATTTATTATTTATTATCCGTTCCTTCTGTATATCCATAAATCCATCAAATTTTATAATCACAAAATAGAAAAAAAAATAATTAAATCATATGAATACATTTCTTTAATGCCTGATTAAATATTTAAACTTAATTATTTTTCTAGTAATTTTTTTTCCAGCATATGCTCCCATAAAATATAAATGTAACATTAAGATTACAATAACAAAATAAAACAAAATGGTACATTAATGTTTTTATTACACAAACATTATAATTAAATATATAAATAATATTAAAAAGGTTTAAATTTTAAGTTACATTAAAGATTACATAAATTGAATAAACATTTATTGTTTTCAAAACATCAGTAGATTTAAATACCCAAATATTTGTAGGAAAATTTAAAAGTCCAGCAATTTATCTTACTCTTTTAGTAATTACCACACCTAATAGATCACTTAGAAGTTGAGATTTAAAACAATTTAAACATTTTTAGTCTTTTCTTAAAAAAAATACATTTTTTAAAGATAAAACTGAACAAATAGAAAGTAATAGAAGATTTATGGATATTGTGGCAGCCAAGTTGGCAGTACATAGCTTATAGCTAGCAAACAAAATGGTGACTATATGTTAAGGTGATTTGGGTCCCAAAGGAGGGAGAGAGAACAAAATCAACAACTATCATTAACACCCTGCCAAATAAAAGTTGTGGATTGTGAGCACCAAGTTGACAATATGGCTCACACGTATTTCATATTGAATAAGGCTTATACCTACTTTCTTTACTTGTGTTGAGTCAAAAACACACCACCTAGTCTTTGCTAACATTTGTGAAGGTTTTAAGCACATGAATGTTTGTTAACACATAAAGAAAAAAACATCAATTCACATGCACTCATTATCAATTCTCTAACATTATAATCTTATCTTATCAACACCACTGCTATTCACTATAACAACACCATGCAGTGACCCACGAATGACACCATAATATACACAAGTGGCAACAAATATCAATCTTTATATTTCAAATAGAACATGACTTTAAATTTTCAAAAAGAAAAATTGTAAAATAAGATTTGATAGAAAAAAAAAACATCGCATAAGGATGTTTTTGTTTTCTCCTCTGAATATCTATGGAATCCAAATCATAACATATATAATGATGATCGTTGAACGTTTACTGCATCTTCTAAGATCACACAAACAACAACTTCGAAAATTATATATATATACAACCATGATATAACACATTTTTCTCAGATCACAAATTGGGTGGAAGAGATTCGTCTCGTGAACCGTTTCTATAGTTACAAACCAAGAATATAATTCAATGTCTATCTACATGTGACAAATACGTATTAGGTTATAGTCAATTAATTTCAAATTTCCAATTGAATAAGCTATTCTTATAATGTCTAACAACTTTGTGAATATGTGGGTGTATATGTATAGGTTAATAATCGAATTCGTTTACTATATACTTTAGTTAGATAACTTTTCTGCAAGAGCGATAAGACAGACATTTTGGTATGTGCTAAAATTAATATATGTAATTTCATCGTACACAGCTCATTTCTTGCTGTGTGCAGTCATATATTTACAACTATAATCACTTTGTTTGAATAATAATAGTAATAATAATCAATTTCGAATAAAGAAATGATGGCAGAAATGTGAATATTAGTTGAAAAAGCAAAGAAAACACAGAACCCCCACAAAGCTATTAATGAGATTCCTGACATGTAATTAAGTTGTAGGGATTATTATAAATGAAGCTCATTTCGATGGAGATTACTGTTGAAAGTCGTAGTAGTCTAGCTAGTATGGTAGAAACCCTAAGTTTTTCTTGCATTAATTGCCTCACATGATTCGAAGTTTCCTTTTCATACGCAAATAGCTCTTTTCCATGGCATGACTGTCTCCTATATATGTGTGAGGTTTTTATTTTCAAAAATTACTGTGTAAGGAGTGAGGTGAAATAGAATATAAGCAAGCATATACCTTTTTTAGCTTCTATTTCAAACTCTCATAAGATTTAAATTCCTTTTCTCTACAGCAATTATAAAAATAAAAGTTTAATGAACTAATATAATTAAATTTTAACTATTTAAACTCTTTTTAGTAATATCGATCCAATAACATTATTCAATTATAATTGATAAATATCTCTAATGGCTAAATGTCACTTTAAAAATAAATTTATTTTAAGACGTGAGTTCAGAGGTAGAAAGGTAAATTAGTAACTAATTGTTACAGATAGGGTTTAATTAAATAACTTCAACCCTCGGAAGATGAGACTGTGAAAGTGGAAACTGAAGCTGAGAAACCTGTCGTTTGGTTTGTTCAAATCAAAGACTTTGAATACAATAAAATATGGTTAAAGGAACAGACATCTTACCACGGTAGAAGAAAAAACATGAGACCTTTTACGCAACATTAAATGAGCATAGTTCCCATGAAGATTCATTTTCGAGATGCATGTTTTTTTAATTTTCAAGAATAATTCTAGAGTAGAATATTGGTAACGTAAAAAGGGAGTGTTTAGTAAAACTAGTTCAGAAGCTACATAAAAACTCAACTTACTAAAAAGAGAGATTGAACAAAACAATAAGAATGGAATAAAAGGATGAGCATTACAGTATGGAGAAACTTTTTAACATATTAATTATTATTGATTAAATTTTATCAAAATTTACAAAATTTTGAATAAACTTTCTTAATATGAATTACTCCATTTGATTTAAATATAAGAAAACAGTGATATTTAATTTCCTTAAATATAAATATATTTTAATACCTCACATCTTATCTGAAGTTATAATTTCATAAATATTATCTTAAATAAAAAATGTTATGCTTAAGTATAAGAATAATTTAGAAGAAATACATTTTTATTATATGAAAATAAAAGTATTAAATGAACTTAATTATTGTTTTTAATGGATATATAAGTTTGATGATGATCAAAATCAAGGTAGTAAGATTTATAAATAGAATGACTTTTAAACTAAACCCATCAAATGCAAAAAAAAAAAAAACAATGTGCATAGTAGCATTCCCTTTGTCACAAAACTTAGACAAAATTTGAATAATGTTTGTAATAAGTTTAAATACAATTTTAGGTTTAAATTTATTAAAAAAATCAATTCTTATATAATGAATTATAATACGAAAATTTGAATTTTAATCAATAATAACTTCTTTTATTAAATAGTGTGTTGGAGCGAAGTCAAAGATTTATAAATAAATAAATAAAAGACATACATGACTTTAAAATAAAAACATCAACTTTCCCAAAATTCCTCTGTTTCCTTTTACAAATAACAGTCAAACAATATATTCAGAAATCTATCAAAGCTGATGGATTTCAATGAAAACAAATATCATAATTAAGTAGGTTTTACTTATGTAAATTGTGCATGCCATCCTTTTAAATCATAAAATTCATTAACAATAATAAAGATAATGATTTTTCACATAAAAATTAATTTATTAAAATAAAATTGAAATTGAAATTGAAACATTTAATTAATCTGAATTTTCTTGAATTTTATTTACTAATCTTCTAAAAGGATGAGTTCAATTTCAATATATAATATATTTGAAATAAATTAAATACAAATAACATTCGCGCACATATATGTACATAAAATAGATGATAGAAGGAAAATAAAATTTTACTTCATTCATTCTTTAAAATACATGAGTACAATTATTATTTATAAAAAAAAAGGATTGTAACTGAATTTTTCTTTCTACTATTTTAACGTTTCAACACAATAATGAATTCTATCCATTTATTCAAGGATTGATTTAACAAAATTTATTTAATATTTATAAATAATTACAATAATTACTTCTACAACACCTAATCACAACCTAACTATTATTTCTACATAAAATAATATAAATAATATAGTATTCAATATGTCATTTTGACATAGAAAAATATTAACAATTTTTACTATACAAAATATTATATTTGAAAACAAAAGTGAACACAATTATTTTTATTTGAAGATTTTCTTTAAGATATTTATGTAATATTTTCTTTTATGTATACAATATATAAAAGAAAGTAATTTTCTATTTTTAACTTTTTAATGCTAATTCAAGATAATATCACGTTATATCTTTTAAAAAGATTGCAATCATGTTATCAAGTATAAAGAAATCATCTTTCAAAATTACAGTAAAAAATCATCATATTTTTGGAGTTTATATATTGATCAAAGATTTAAGAAGTTCATTGAAAAAAAAATGATACAAAAGTGTAAGTTTGAGAATTGTTCTTTGTGAGAAGTGATTGACCAAAATTGGTTTGTGCGTTCGTCTTTGTAATCAAGTTTTAATGCAGAATGAATTGTTGTCTTGTTGCTTATCAGAGAATCTACCTGTCTATGAGAGAAAAAAGACAGATTTTTTTTTGCTCTTCCTTTTGGTATAACCTGTATATTTTTAGATCAATTCCTGTCTTTCTTTGCTTTATCTATTAGAAATTGAAATTTATTTTTTATATATTTGGTTTTTACATTAGATATATGATTTTTAGAAAAACTTATAACTGATTTGTTGGAAAAAATAATTACACTAATTTTTCATACTTTAATTTTAATATTTTTAATCAATGCCTCAAGCTACAGGCTTAGATGTGTTTACCTCATTTTCATTTTGCACAAGTTTGTTTTTGAATATCTCACACATTGCTTTGATAATGTGACTCTAATGCAATTAAACTTAAGCTTTTTATTTGTTTTTTGAGGTATTCTTATAGGAGGTTATTGAAACCTAAGAATAACTTCCATCTTCTTGCATAAATTCTCGTATTTTTTTACATTGAATTGAGTATATTCAGACAGATATAATATTTACTTCTTCTTGCATCAATTCTCGTAATTTTTTACATTGAATTGAGGAGATTCATACATATATAATATTTGCAATAGTCTTTGGAAATACACTCACATCATTAATTCAACTCACCAATAATGTTGATATGTCATTTACATATGTTTTTCACAGTCAAGTTCTAGACAATATGTTCATAATAAACTAAACACAAACATACAAAATTCTCATAAAACAAGAAAATACAACATACTAGAATAAATGTGTTTTTTATTTATTATTAAAATATACATGACTACAATTATTCATATGAAAAGTTGTAATTGTATTATATTTTTTCCATCTCAATCCAATAACTAATTCTATTTGTTTTTTTTTTAGATTGTAATGTTTTCACAATTGTTTCGTAAAACACATTGAGATTTTGTGTGTCTATAGGGCTTAAGCATCAAAATTTCCAACATCGTATAGTATTAAGTTTTAAAATGTTTATTCAACCATGTAACCTATTCACAAGTGTAGTTTTAGTTTTTAAAATTGTTTTATATGTTTTGCTTTTAGAGTAAATGAAGCGTATCAAAACTCAATGGTAAATTTAAAAATTTTGCAAATTTATAGATCTCGATTCTTGAAAAAACTAAAACCTGTAAACTTTTATGCTTTGGTTCCTTAAAAATCGAGAAAACTGAAGCATAAATACTTTTATGCAACGGAAACTTAAATGTTCAAACAAATTTAAGTTTTTCATTAAGGATAAAGTTTTCGATTATTTTTAAAACTAAAGCCTATTGCTTTTTATGTTTCAGTTTTACTAATAACCGACTCCTAAATTTTATCTAAGGTTAATATTCGCGAAAGTTGCACATCTTTTGTTTCGCAATTTCTTCTTTTTCTTGATCCTTTGCATTTCACCCTCTTCTTCTTCGTCATTTCTTATTCTTCATCCTCTTTATAATCTATTCTTCTTCACGAAATCCTCCTCAGTTGTTGTCCAACTTTGGACCTTCACTCTTTGTCATCTCTCAAGGCCCAATTGATGAATTGGTGAGTGCTTATTTATTTTTATTTTATGTATTTTTTGGTGGAGTTTGTGTATTCCTTGAGTTTTTTTGTTGGTAATGTTTATATTTTTATGTTACCATTTGTGGTGGAATTGATTAGCTTTCCGAAATAAGACCATGATTGCATTTCCATTATTGCTCATGTTTCAGCTCACAACTTTCTATTATTATCTTAAAAATTTAGTTTTAGTATGAGCTTATAATTATTTTTTGTAATGGAATTTTTTTTTGTATGTTAAATATGTGATTAATTATATGCTTAAATATATTGATTTCTTTTGTTTTATTTGAGATTGTTGTTGCATCGAATTAGCCTTAATTTCCCGTTTTAGATTTAATATAAAAATTATTTACAGACTCCAAGATTTTTTTTTTAAAAAACACTGTATTTTTTAAAAATTAATATAATAAGAAACAATACCAATAATTTATATTTATTGAATTTTGAATTGTTCGGTTGGACAATTCAAGAAGATTAATAACTTTTTAGTAGTTTATTAACGTGTGTGTGTGTATATATATATATATATATATCTTAAAATTCATTAATATTTGTCAACTGTGTTTTGTATTGATATTTGAGCGCATATTTGATTCTAATTTATAATGACTCTCACTTTGTGTAATCTGAAGACAAAAGGTAAATCTTCTTGAATGAGATAAGTCACGCCTTGAATACAAAAACGAGATATTCATTCTTTTAAATATTACTAAAATTGTTCACCTAATCTATATGTGAGCATTCGAATTAGTCCACCCAATTTATTATTAGTTTCTCCCTAGATAAATTAATTTAAATTGTATCTTAAGTTAGTTGAAAATTTCAAGTAAACTTAATTTGAAATGCGACAATGATTTGGGTTGAACTGGTATGCTAACTTATTAACAAAATGTTTAATATTTTTTTTCATATTTTTCATTTAAATTTAACAATCAAATATAATTTTAAAAATAAAATAATTTAAAATTTGTAAATGAAGAAATCTACTTATCTTAAGATCATAAGGCTTAAGCTGCTAGTTTATTTATTCTAAATTCTAATTGCTACAAAAAAAATACGAATCCAAATTTTTTTAATAGAAATAATAATCAAGCAATAATATATTACTTTTCACTTCAAAAATTGAATTTTAATTTAACTTAATCTATCGTGGTACTATTTCACATCCTTCTCACTCACTGTTTCTTACGCCAATCTTAAAACACCTATGGTTTAGATAATTTCGTACAAGTAAGCCCAATCAAAGTCTTGGGTTGTAGCCCACTAAACTCCCATCATCTGTTTACATATTCAAAAGATAAATGAACAATTTGTCCTTTTCACTTTTTTTTGTCTATTTTTACGATTTTAATAAACAAAATGGAAAATACAATAAAAATATAATTTATTTTCCTCAAAATAAATGCATAATAAAAAATGAAATTGAAAAAAAATCTCGTGCTTTATGTCATACAGATGCATATCACTGTCAGGGCCAAAAGTAGCAAGTGATAATGATTTGATTTGATTTCTCTTTTGATGCTTCCTGATTTAGAATTTATGGTAACACTGATCAGGATAAGCATAAATCCTACTCAATTATTTAACTTTTACGATTCTTTCTTGCTGTTTCCCACCTAAAGCTACTATACTCATTGCAATGAAAAAAGAAAAAAAAAACAAATCAAAGTAAGCCAATACTCATCTCGTGGAATCATAGGGCATTTTCCATATCAATGAAGATATAAAATAAACGAAAAAAGTCAAGAAATATATATTAAATAAGACTTTAAACATTAATTAAAATTTTAATTCTACTTTTAGACCAAACATAATAAACTTAGTTATATTGTGATACAAATATCTTCCACTGGACTGGCCTGAGACTAAATGTATATGTCAATTATTCATATTAGTTTTGTTTATTATTATACAACTTTTTGAATATTACTTAGGTAGTTCATAATCTTCCTATTTTCGGACAGAATCTCAATTTGATTTTTTTTTCGGTGTCTCAATTAGGTCTTATTTTTGTGAAAATTGCAACAATTCAGTCCTTGCCGTTAAATTGAACCCAACGACGTTAGTGTCTTGTTGACGTAGCACGCTGGAATGAGACTTTCTCTTATGTGTATATTTATATTTTTTTAAAAACAAACAAATGGAAAGTAGGATTGTTAGGTATATTTATATTTTTTTAAAAAACAAACAAATGGAAAGTAGGATTGTTGGGTTGTGAAGCTGACTCTAACAGTTGCGTGATGGTGAGGTGTTGTCGTGGTGAAGGTCACGCCTTAGGGTTTTGGTGTACATTTTGTTGAAAAGACTAAAGTATGACATCTCACCTAAAGGTTATCTGCTTTCCTAAAAATGTACTCAACATCTTACATTCATCTTTCAAAAGAACCTATATAAAGAAGATTAATTGAAGAGAAGAAAGTTGCTACTATTTGAAAATATGTAGAGGAGCAGTCGAAAATATGAAGAGAGAAAAGGTGAAAAGATAGAAAAAAATGAAGAAATACATTCAAGAATAACTTACTTTACTTCACCTCAGTGAGTGAATATACAGTATGATGCTCTTCACATAAAAAATATGATGAAGACATCAAGAGATAAAGAAGAAAAGAAAAGAAGACAAAAAGAGAGATGAAGAAAAGAAAAGGAGAGAGATAAAGTATTGTGCCCAAGATGGGATAAAGAAAAGAAAAAGAGAAAAGAAAGGAGGTTGAAACAATTAAGGTTGAAATGAAATGAAGAAAAAAAGAATAAAGTTGTGAGCATATTGTAAAGAAGAGAAGAAAAGAAAGAGAGCATGCATTGAACATTCACTCTATTGCTCACCAAGCTTATACTCATCATCTGAAGCTCTTCCATCTAGAGGGAATAGAGAAGAGAAAGAACATCCAAATCAAAATTAGTTGAATGATCAATAATGCTCCTACTCGAAGCCTACATCATATATAGCTCTTCAATCAAAGGAAACAACTTCACTGAAGAAGAGAAGAGAAGATAAAAAGAGAAAGAAGTTGTCCTACTGCTTTTCAAGCTTACATCATTTAATGTTTCTCCAATCAAAGGAACAACCTCACTGAAGGGAAAAGGAAAAGAGCAAGCACAAACATAAAGATTGAAGATCAATATTGTTGCTCATCAAGCTTAAATCGTCTGATGCTCTTCAACAAGGAAGCAACCTCTAAGTTACAAGACTGCATATCATTATATTTATCCTTTCTTAGAGAGTTACTCAAGTTTGTATCTATACAAGTGTCATATTGTAAATGTAAACATATCCTTTTTTATGAGAGTTAAACATTTGTACCTTGTAGTATCCCATAGTGGATTCATTGTATGTTATGGAAAGAACTAAAACACTTACAACCAGGAGTGGGTAAACTCGGACTAGACAATTATTTAGGGATAGATCCTAAAGAGGCTAAACTCGGACTAGATGTATTGTCTAGGAATACCAAGAGCGACTAGAATATTCAAACAGGAGTAGGTTATACTTGGATGCCAACAGTGGCTAGAATACTCCGCCAGGAGTGGGTTATACTTAAATGACAGGAGTGGCTATAATACTCCACCAGGAATGGGTTATACTCGGATTCCAAGAGTGGTTGGAATACTCCACCAGGAGTGAGTTATACTCAAATGTTAGAAGTGGCTAGAATACTCAACCATGAGTGTGTTAAACTCGTTGTAATCTTGAAAGATTAATAGAACCTCTTAAGAATTCTTAAGAGAGAATTGGACTTAATTCAAGTTTGAGTATACTAGTATAAATATTGTGCCTTAATGTTTTCTTCTCTTAAACTATTGTTAAGTTTTTTATGTTATCATATGAAAGAGTTTATATTTGCTAATCTTACATACCTAACATCTAAATATAGTTCACGTTTGTATACTATTATTACAAACCATTAGAAGCAGTTGTGTGAAAATATTTTGAAAAAAACTATTCGCTCCTCTCTCTAGTGTTTTCTTGTATACTTTAATTCTCTCTTGACAGATAAAAGATGAACAACACTTCCTTTTGACCCACAAAAGGATGAATCAACTTAATTTTGCTCAGTAGATATGTTTCACCACTTAGACACACTAAGACAAACACTTCCTTCTACAAGCACCAAGTTCACAAACTCACTTAAACACAGAGAGTTTCTCTAGCACACAACTTTTAAACCTCTGAGTGAAAAGTTCTTTTTAAATTAGGTTTAGAAAAATTATATATAGACCCTTAACCCTTAATTTGAAAATTAGGTCAGAAAACTGAAGAGTCTTTTCACAAGTGTCATTGATAATCGATTATCAATAGTGATAATCGATTATCAATAGTGATAATCGATTATTCTAGAAACTATTTCAAAAATTATTTTCTCTCTGTGATTATCATAAGTTATAATCGATTATTCCAGGAGATTTATGAAAATATGAAATTAATTTCCATAATTGATTATCACTTATGACAATCAATTATCTCAAGGATTTTTCTAAAAATCTAAAATTAATAATAAATTATCTTAAGAGTTTTTATGAAAAATAAAACTTTCCTAAGTGCTATGCTCTTTGAGTTCTTCCTATTCACTCTTGCTCTACTAATTTTAAATAAAATACATATTACAAGACTTCAACAACTAAATTCTTAAATCTTTAATGTATCTTTTGAATTTAAGCATTCTTTAAATCTTCAACACTTCTCTATGAATCATCATCATCAAAATTATCTATTCAAGCAAGTTGCTCATCTTTTTTTTTTCTAACAAGCTAAAGGTTTATTTGTCCAATAAACAAAGCTTTTGGGTATTTATTGCATTAAATTTTGTCTAGTGAACATATGGTCACCTAACTACTAATCCTCTTGGATTTTCATATAAAAAGGTATTTAATGACTACATCACCCAGGTTTTTAAATACATCACCCAAATTTTCATATAAAAAGGTATTCAACGACAACAAAAAATTTATTAAAATATTTATCAATAAATTTTACTAACGGATAGGAAAACTTTATCCATAATTATTGACAATCAAAATTCATATGTAAGTATTTGTCATTAATTATCATCAATTATAAATTCGTCGATAATTTTTGCATTTTCGTTATTCTATTTCTACTTTTTTTTATTTCTTTTATTTTTCTTCTTTCTCTTATTTTACATCTTTCTCCTTTGGCTTGTCCTTTGATTCGGCCTCTTCTTCCACCTTTGTTGTTACCACATTCACATCTTCCCCAGCTCATCGTTCTTACTTATTTTCAATTAATTTATAAGACATATTTTATTAGATTTAACATAAATTTTAATGTTTTAACAATGATTTTTATAAAAAAGTAATTGCTAATAAATTTTATTATTGACTTTTATAATAAAATGATTAAAGTTCAAATATGTGAACTTTGATGCTTCCTTTTTCAACAAATTAATAAAATATTTAATTACTGACCAATTTTACACACACATTCATCATTAACTAAAATATAACTTGATAATAGAAAATTAGATTATTAATGAATTTTACCTACAAATTCATTATTAATAGAAATATCCCTTAACAATAAAAATTCTATTTGACCAATATTGACAAATCATTAATTAATAAAAGTATTTATTATAATTCAAAATCAACAGAAGTCATTTACAAACAATTTTTTAATTAATAAAATTCTCCTAAAAATTACAAAATTTCCTATAACTTAATTTAGATTCATCTGTGTTTCAAAAACTTAACTTAAAAAGACCTAACTCGCAAGCCTTTTTATAAAACAAAAAAAAAATACTTACTTAAAATTAACTTTTCATCATAGAAAGTATTGAATTTTCCACCAAAATTTTAAACTAAGATTTATGAAGGAATAATCTGGTATTTTACAAATCGAAAAAAAATATTTTTAAAAGATAATAATCTTTATGAAATAAAAGACAAAAGATTGAATAATTGGGTTTTTTAATCATAATTTTTGTAACATAAATAATATAATACTCAACATAATCTACTTCTATTTTTATACAAATTAAATCAAGTTTTATCATTAAAATATTATGTTTAATTCTAAAAAGTATATATAAATTATTCCATTAAATATAATTTAGTAATTCTGAATAGTTATAATTGTTTTTTCAAGAATGAGGGTTTTTAAATGAAAATAATTTTGTATTAAACACTTCCTAAAATCTACATTAAAATAAATTACACGTTAAGCTGTTTCAATAATTCCGAGTATAATAATTCATAATTGGCACATATGCTTTCATTATAATTTTGATATACATGGCATCTTCACACAAAAATACAACTGGAAAAAGGCGAATCGTAAAAAATGTTCAAATAAAAAAGTGTAACTGGGCCCAAAAAGGATAAGAGATGAACTATTGATTCTAGATATTTCGAGGGGACAACACGATAATGATACCCAGCTAGACCACGAGTATGCCACGCGCCCAATCCTACTTTTACATCTCAGCCCTCTACGTTTTGTATCATCCAACGGTTCTCACTTCACCACTTTCTCCATTTACTCAGACACACCCATCTATTCCCGCACGCTCACATTAGCAACGCATTGTCACCATTCCACCGAAACAAACCCTTTCCTTTCTGTCGTCCTCTGTTTTTCGAATCCCATTTGTCGAGGATTTTCGAACCAAAAACCATGCTTCTCCGAACCGCTGCTGCTTCGTCACTCTCCCTCTTCAACCCCAACGCCGAACCTTGGCGTTCGGTTCCCGTTCAGGCGAACAACGCCAGCCGCTTGGTGGTCCGTGCCGCGAAAGGATCCACGAACCACCGCGCCCTAACTGGCGTGATTTTTGAACCGTTCGAGGAGGTGAAGAAGGAGCTAGATCTCGTTCCCACCGTTCCTCAAGCTTCTCTCGCGCGCCAAAAATACGTTGACGAATCTGAAGCCGCCATTAACGAACAAATCAAGTTGCTCTTCTCTCTCTTTCTCATCGGTTTCATCTCACTTTGTCATTACATCGTTCTGATTGTCGTTTATGGATGCAGTGTGGAGTATAATGTTTCGTACGTGTATCATGCTCTGTTTGCGTACTTCGATAGGGATAACGTTGCGCTGAGAGGTCTTGCTAAGTAAGTAACGGTTTCTTTAATATTTTAATCTCTCGTTTTATTTGATACTGATACTAACCAGGAGTGGTTATTTATTATTAATGATTATTGTTTTGAAAAAGGTTTTTTAAGGAATCGAGTGAAGAAGAACGAGAGCATGCTGAGAAATTGATGGAATATCAGGTTTTTTACTTAAACTTATCTTACATATTTCTGCCGATACACTGACGTTGATGAACCTGAATTTCGAGTGTGTTGATTCGATGTATTTGTTTTATTTCATTTTCAGAACAAGCGTGGTGGAAAAGTGAAGTTGCAGTCAATTGTGATGCCGCTTTCTGAGTTTGATCATGCAGATAAAGGGGATGCACTGCACGGTAAGTTTTCTGGCCATACAATTTCTCTTTTATGTGTTTTCAGTTCAGATCTTATGTTGTAATTTCTTTCTTTTATTTTTGTTCTCTGTTTACATGTATCTGAAGTGTGACATGTGTTTGGTTTGTGGGTTTGATTGTTGAAATATTACCAGTTTTAGCATCGTCACTAGAATTGGAATTCTTAGTCGACATAATACTTTGTAAAAGAATTTGGTACTATTATTAGCATCTTATGACGAATGATAAATGATTTGTAATTATGCAAGACCAATGAATGTCGTGAGACTTCTTTAAGTTGTTTATTTACCTTCATAAATTATTGTAAATGAAATCGAAAAGTTATAAGAATGGGAATTTGTATGGGAATGAATCTAAGGAGCATTAGTAGACACTATTTGTATGAAATTAGAATTTTATCCTTCACTATTTGTATTATTTTATCAATTTAGGATTTTTGCTGTGTTGTCTTTAAAATACAATCATGTAAATTTAATTTTGATGTTTTAAAATATATTAAAAATCTTTTTACTATACCAAAAACTAGTGTGAACTCGGTCGAGTTTTTCTCTCAATCCTAATTTAAATTTATTGCATTTGATATACATACACGTCATTTATAGTATTTAATTATTTGTTTCAACAATATTCTTCATATGACGAGTTGTAATTTGTATTTCTGATCCTAGGAGGTATCAGAACTGAATATATATATATATATATATATATATATATATATATATATATATATATATATATATATATATATATATATATATATTTATTTATTTATACTATATAAACCCTTAAAATAAGAAAAACTGAAATGAAATGAAATAAAAATAAGAAACAACAAAATGTGTTTTTCTGCAATTTAAAATCTTTAATTAGTTTATCCTAATTAAACTAATTTATAGAAGTTATTTATATAATTTTTTTATTTATTTTGTAAAAAGTATTTACGGATAAACTTAATCACTAGCCAGTTTGCTTTGCCCACTAATGTTATTTTAATTAAATCAAATCCTGATTGGATGTTACATTTGTATATTATTACAATTACTATTTAGAGATGCAATATTTATTACGAAAATGATAAATACAAATAAACACTCCAACTTGTTCAATATTTTTTAACTTCTTTCGGCTTTCCTCTTGAAGTTCTCCACTGGATTCATTATTTGTCTGAGTTAAACACGTTTTCTTATCCTTGTTTCAGCAATGGAACTGGCTCTCTCGTTAGAGAAGCTAACGAACGAAAAGCTCCTTCAGTTGCACAGTGTAAGCCGCCTTTTATTGGATCTTAGTTCTGGTTTTGCTGTTTTCTTTCATTTGTCTTGTTTATGTTGATAATGATTAGTTAAAATGGAAGTCCCTTTTAACTTGATCCATGTTTTGGCAGGTTGCCACGAAGAACGGTGATGTGCAGTTGGCAGACTTTGTCGAAAGCGAATTTCTGGCTGAACAGGTATAAATGCAATGTAATTTGGTGTTGCAACTATTTTTCTAGAGTGCGATATTGTACATATTTATTTTTGTTTTATGCATTGCATTTGGCAAAATAAGTCTAATCCGTCGTTTCTTTCTTAGGTGGAATCCATCAAAAGAATATCTGAGTATGTTGCTCAGCTCAGAAGAGTTGGCAAAGGACATGGTAAGAATTTCAAACTCTGGTGTTTGCATTATTTTTCCCTGTTTTTTTTTTCCATGATCAGAAAAAGGTATCTTTATATCTTATTTGTTTTCCTTGATGAACTTTCAGGTGTGTGGCACTTTGATCAGATGCTCCTCCATGAGGGAGGACTTGCAGCTTGATAGTTACTGTTTCCCCTTTTCTATCTATTATGTGTATCTTTCTCATCTAGGTGAAGTTTGAGTCTTGTGCTAGGGAAGGAGAAACTGAAACTACGGATGAATAAAATAAATGATATCTGTTTTGAACACATCCATGTTTTGTAGTTTATTCACTATTTGATCAGGGGACAATATGCTCCCAATGTGCGATTAAATTGTCTCAATTTCTATATCACGTTAGAAGTGGATGTCCAATCCTACTAAAATCACTTGGGAAATCAGCTATTAATTTATTTCTTTCTCCTATTATATTTCTTTCTGCATTCCATCCAAATTGTAAATTGTCAAAAATGACTTTTACCTAAAACCCTAGAGAACGGTTCTTCCTTCACTGTGCATCCCATGCAGCTTTTCTTGTTCTTCTTTCAGCCGTTGTGTGCATCTCATCAAGCGTTTCTTCCTTCACCAACACAACTTTTTTTATCGGAAAGGACCATCGAGGCAGGTTGGTTAGTTATTGTTTTCTTTACCCAAACAAGCATCAATTTCTTCTTCCCTGTCAGTGTGACCTTTAACCTTGTGCTTGCAGAAAACTATGAACATCCATCCATTCAATATCACTTGATCTTATCTGAAAAAAATAAATGTCAAACATTCAAACAATGCTTACCCAGAAATCCAATTATTAAAAACAAAAAGAGAAAGGAAACTTGAATTTATAATTCTGGAAGTTTCATATTGCATTACAGATAACGAATTCCGAAACAGCAACTTTCCACTAGGCCGAAAAAACATGCAGCTTTCCGGAATTACCTTTCTGGACACCTCCTTAAACCTATTCTGGAATCACCTTTCCGGAATATATCTTTCACAGAATTCATTTTTCAAATACTTTCTAAGGCACTTTCGAATTTATCATTCAAGAATAATATTTTTTTATTTTGGAAATAATATTCAGAATGCATTTCTCACCTTCCCAATTATTTCAGATTACTGTAATATATTTCCGGTTAACACATACAACACCCCACTAAACACCCCATAGTACAATATTACCTTTCACTTCTTACAACCCTTTTTAAATCACCAACACCAATCCTTGCTACAGCACCTAAGGAACAAAAGCAGAATTAAACAAAATGATATAGTGCAACAAGAAAATGATATAGGATGGAGGCCGAACTTTATTATGAAAAGTTTTACATAAGTTTTTTCAGTTTTGTACACCTTTCCAACACCAATTAAAAAATAACATTTTTATTTTTTAATTGATTTGTCTACCAATCATTCAACTCATGTCGAGTGAGTGAGGTGGCAAAGAGAGTGAATGAGGTGGCAAAGAGAATGAAAAGAGGTTTTTATCCTAACCCTTTGGGTCGTGAAGGGAAGATTAATCCAATGAGAAAGTAGGTCGAGTTATCCTTGTTTATGACTCTGCAGAGTATAAATATTATCATGGATGTAAACCTTCAGCAATGTCTATGTCATTATCAGATCCGGATCATTGAGTGGAGAGATTAAATTTTGATATGATCATGTGGTTGATGGATTGTTATGAATGTTGAACTATGATTTCGTTGTATATTAGCTTATCCTTGCTTTTGTGTTTGTTGTTTTTGTGTGTACTTGTTTTTTCTTTTGCAATGATAACTTTAATGGTGAGTTTAGGGAATATCTCTCATGAGTAGGTGTTAGGAAGAGGTAGAACTGAGGTATAGATGTGAATATCCTGTTATAGTTTTTGTTTAGTGTAATATCTAATAATAGTATAAGTTTTAGTATATGTTTTACTATTATAAATTATTTTTGAATTATTTGTAATAACATCTTATATATTTTTTATGAGTTAACTATTTATTATTGTTTGTAACTAATCTTATGGTAGTTCAAATGTTAAAATAAATTGGGATGTTACACATTAAAAATAATTGTAATATCATATTTTATTTGTTATCTATTTTTTATAAAAAAATTATTTAATTATTTTATTTGTTGTATTTTTGTATGACAATTATTTAATTAATATTTACAATAGTAAATAAGAAATACAAGTACATTTGTTTCTTCGATGGAGATATAGATGTGAAAGAAATTTCAAATACATTACCTCTTAGGTTGGATATAAACTTTTTTTTAATTGAGGATGTGATAGGTAAACTTTTACCGTCCTATTCTCATTCCTATTTCATATATTATACAAATGATTATTTTTTTCCTTTATGTTAATAATTATTTGTTCTATTTAGTTAACCACTTTTAATAAATATTTTTAAAGCAATTAGCATACATTTTAATCACAATATAAAAATAAAATTATTAAAAAAATACTTAATAAAAAATTATACATAATAAATATTATTATTAGCTTTAATGTCAATAATGATACAAATATTGTTTAAATTATAAATCATATAAATATTTCATTACTAACTGATAGTTTATTGAGAAGATTTATTAAGAGATTTTATATAATGTTTAATTTTATCATTTGTATCATTATTGATGTGACTATGATGACCTATTTTTTCTGTGCATTTGAAAATACTTATTCTTTGTTTATTAAGGTTTTTATCTTCATTTTATTCATGTATAATATATATATATATATATATATATATATATATATATATGAAACTGACTATAAATAATTAAACATCTATAATGATCTAAAATAAAAACTAAAATTAAAAACTGTTACGGAGTATAGATATTTGAAACAAATTCTTAAACGAAAATTACTATACCGAAAAAGGAACTTAAAATACTTTAAAGTTATTGATGTTGTATCAATAATTAATAAAATTAAGTCATAAATCCATTTTAAATACATTTTGCTTTAACTATAGAGCAAGATTCATTTAATATAGCATGCTAATACTCAAAACCACAATATTCTGCCTAGTTAAAATTGGTTCAACGATTTTGTGCAACCAGAAACAAAGAAAAATACTAAGGAATGAAACGATGGCACCATGAATATAACACAGCCACAATAAAGTTGTATAGTGCAAGAGTCAAAATTCAACGATAAAAATCTCTTGGACAAAAGAAATTGAAACCAAAAACATTGAATTAAACTACGAAACACTCAAAAGTCTATTAATTCAGAAGGGGATTACTCAAGCGGCAGTTGCTTGCTGAGCGGTAATCCTTTTTCTAGCTTCCTCAATGATGGATAGCTTAATACCCTTACCCTTGGGAAGTGATACCCATGGCTTTGTCCCCTTGCCAATGGTGAACACGTTTCCCAAACGAGTAGCAAATTCATGTCCAGTGGCGTCCTGAACGTGAATTGTCTCAAAGCTACCCTTATGCTTCTCCCTGTTCTTAATAACTCCAACACGACCCCTGTTTCTTCCTCCAGTAACCATAACAACATTCCCGACATCAAATTTGATAAAATCAACGATCTTGTTTTCCTCAAGATCCAGCTTAATGGTGTCATTAGCTCTGATGACAGGATCTGGGTAACGGATGGTACGACCATCATAAGTGTTCAGGTATGGAATACCTTTCTGGCCAAATTGCACTGACCTAACCTTGCAGAGCTTGAACTGTCACATACACAAAAACAAACACATTAAACTAACTAAGCAAGTTCAAAAGTTGACATTTAATGGTTCATTAGCCTCCAAATTCCTTAGCCTGCATATACAACACCGCAACACAGTAAAGCCAGTCTTCTATATTATTAATTACTTTTATGTTAACAGTATAATGGCGAAAAGGTTAGTAATGAATAAAAAATATTCTATATAACCATAATAAGTACCTCAAAAGTAAAATGGTAAAATAAGAGTATATAAAGTACCTTTGCCTCATCATCCCTGATAGAATGAAGACGGAAACGACCTTTGGTATCATAGAGCAGGCGGAAGTTCTCGTTTGTTTTTGGGATGGATACAACATCTGCAAAGAGAAATAAAATTTCAATGAAATTATGGCTCTAGCTAAAACAATGGAATTACACTGCAAATGACAAACACATGGCCCAGTGGATGGACCGGCTGGAGAGAACCAGCTACAAGCCTCTTGGACTAATTTGATCATCAAATTCAAGCTCAAGGTTTACCATAATAAAATCATATAACATGACGACTCAAGAAACACCTGGTAAACATTTACAATTTACGACTCATACATATAGTCTGGGTATAGTGAGTAAATATCAAATTCAAACATCAATAACACGGCCATAAACAATAGCATATTATTAACCCCTACACCTTCAACCCTAAAATACAATACCGCATAAATTGTGCCTTATAAAATCATTCAAAAAGTTATTCTACAAAATAACGAGCCACAAACGTACCCATGAAACCAGAAGGGTATGTCTTGTCTGTCCTGACTTTGCCATCGACAAGAACATGTCGTTGCATCAGAATAGCAATGACCTCACGGTAGGTCAGTGCATACTTCAACCGGTTTCGCAGGATGAGTATGAGGGGAAGGCACTCCCTCGATTTGTGGGGTCCAGATGAGGGTTTGGGCGCCTGTGCAGGAGAAAAAGAGTACACGTTAGTCACTAAAAATAATTCCCTTAAAAATGATCAAACGACGAAAAAACTTTCACTTACAAATGCACCACCCAGTTTGTCAAGCATCCAATGCTTAGGAGCATTGAGCCTCTTCAAATGTTTCTTCAATCCCCTAGCCTGTAACAGTCACAAACACCAAAAAAATATCAAAACACAATCTAAAAAGAGAGATTCAAACAACAAAACCTAAATTTAATAAATAAAACTTAGGTTATACCAATGGATCCTAAAAAAAATATCATATTAAAACCCTATCTCCCTCCGTTGATTTTTGATAAATAAAATGCAACACAGAGTAAAATCTAAAAGACTCGGTGTTCAGAATTCAAAGACATAACCAATGATTAAAAACACTATACGCGCCATTTCGTTTAATGAAGATTCAAACCGAACAGAAAACGTAGAAAAATATGAAACAGATCGAAACCTAATATGAAGATGAAAATGAGAATGTATCAAAATCATAATCAAGAGCAGAAAGAAGATACGAACCATTTTGGAATCGCAGAGGAAACTAGTGCTCCACTCCTACGGCACTGAACAAACTCAACGCGCTGCGCACTTATGAAGAGGGTTTTTCATCAAACCCTAATTTGTGTTGGAGTTCTGGACCATGGGCCAATATTATTATTTTTTTAGTTTTCAACCCAGGCTTGAGGCCCATTAAAATTTTGGCCCATATTCAATAATAACTCTTTTTATAATAGTCAGTTTTTTTATGTTATGATTTAGAGATTTTAAAAATACGTATATACGCCGTATTTGTCTGGATAAAAAATTATAAGAATAAAAATAATAATAATTGTTTAAACTAATATTAGTCTTTACAAAAGATTTCATAAATTAATCTATGTATTTATTAAAATAAAAATTTCATTCTAGATTAACCTAAAATTTTATCTATCATCAAATTTTAATTGATAATTATAAGATGTGTTTTTATTGTTAAAGTTTAAGATAACGTAATTATATCAGTTTTTTTTTTTTGCCACACAGTACAATTTAGCTTTATTATTTTATTTTATATCAGGAACACATATGTTTATTTACTTTTCTTTAAGATAATAAAAACTAATAAAATTATTATTATTGTTATTACTAATTATAAAATTAAATATAATTAATTTATATATTTTTTGTATGCAATTTTTAAGTATAAAAATCATTAACTTTAAATAAAAATGATCAAATCAAAAAAATAATTAAATTTAAAAAAACAAGTAAAACAAATAAAATAATTATTTTAATTTTAAGAAGTATTTATTTAAAGATAGCATTAGAAAACAAATATAGATACTAAAAAAATCCTTTATAATATACTAGTCTAAGCTCAAGTGTTATTGTGTCTATGTATATTTTATTTACCTATTAATTATTTAAATTTTTAAAAGTAGTAATTATGAGTATAAAATTGAAAAAAATATGAATATATATATAGATATTTGAGATTGAAATTCTAAAATAATTTTTGAGGACTGGAAAGATCCCTTTCACAATCATTCTATGTATAATAAAGTGTTGATACAAAGTACATGATAAATAGGGTAACCCTAGACACAAGTATAATGATGATAAATAGGGTAAATATTCTAACACTCCCCCAAGCTGGAGCATACAAATTGTATATATCAAGCTTTGAATAAATAAACTCAATTTGAGGACCTCCTTAATGACTTAGTCAACACATCTGCGAGTTGATCGTTTGAACCAACAAACTCAATACATATTTCTTTAGTCAACAACTTTTTACAAACAAAATGACAATCAATTTCTATATGTTTAGTCCTCTCGTGGAATACTGGATTTGACCTGCAATGTGGAGAGTAGCTTGATTATCACAATATATCTTCATAGTATGGATGTCACAAAAGTTAAGCTCTTGAAGGAATTGTTTCACTCATATAAGTTCACATGTTACTGACACCATCGCCCTATACTTGACTTCAGCAGTTGATCGAGCTACTACATTCTACTTCTTACTTTTCCATGAAATAAGCTTTCCTCCCAGAAAACACAATATCTTTTAGTAGTGTGTCTATCAATAGGCAAACCTACCTAATCTACATTACAATACCCAGAAACTTGAATGCTTCTTTTATCTTCATATAACAATCTTTGCCCGATTGTCTTTTTGACATACCTTAAAATGAGAACGAGAGCATTCCAATGGTCAACACATGGAGCCTACTTGAATTAATTAACCACTCCAACTAAAAAGGACATATATAGCCTTGTAATAGTGGGATAAATCAATTTTGCAACTAGCCTCCTATACCTCTATGGATCGGAGAATAATTCACCTTCTTTTGTCCTTAATTTCTGGTTTAAGTCCATCAGACTGTCTACCGGTCTGCAATCAATCATGTTTGTTTCTTGTAATATATCAAGAGCATACTTCCCTTAGGAGATTACAACTCCAATCTTTTGATTGCGCTACTTTAATGTTGAAGAAGTATTTGAGACTTCCAAGATCCTTGGTTTGAAAATATCTACACAAGTACTCTTTCAGTTGAGATATTCCAACAACATAATTTCCTGTAATGACAATATCATCAACATATACTATTAAGTAAACACATTTCCCAAGAAAAGAATGTTAGTAAAAAACCGAATGGTCTGCTTCACTACATTTTAGCCCAAATTCTTGAGCACTGGAGCTAAACTTTTCAAACTAAGCACGTGGTAATTGCTTGAGGCTATATAGAGATCGATGCAATTGGCATACCGTACCAGACTCCCTCTGAGCAACATACCTAGGAGGTTGCTCCATGTAAACTTCTTCCTCAATATCACCATGTAGAAAGGCATTCTTGATATCCAATTGATGAAGTGGCCAATAACGAATGACAACCATGGCAAAGAAGAGACGAATATTAGTCATCTTGGCTACATGAGAGAAAGTGTCACAATAATCAAGACCATAAACATGAATGTAACCTTTTGAAACAAGTCGAGCTTTGAGGCGATCCATTTAACCATCAGGACCGACTTTAACTACATACACCCATTTTCAATCAACCACTTTTTTTTCCCGGGAGAAGGCACGAACGACCAAGTATGACTATGGTCAAGAACATGCATTTCTACAATCAAAAAGACAATTAGGGACAAAGTTTAGATTGAGGAAGGGAGACAAGGAAACATGACTGACTCATTTTGAGGAAGTTTTTAAAGTCATTTGAAAGGGTTATGAAATGAGGTTTTTCTCGAAAGGAAATAGATGATAACAAAGAAGTATTATCAGAAATGTGATCAGAAGCACTTGAGTTAATTATCCATGAATTTTGACCTTCCATGGACTGAGAAATGTAGGTTTTATACTAGGAGATTGAGATGGTTGTGCCAAGCTATTAGACTTTGACCTTAGATACTCTTGATATTCATCCTCGGTGAACTTAGAAGTGGAAGATTCAGTATTCAAAATATTGACGATTTTGGAAGGGAAACCATGTAAGGAATAACAATTCTATTGAGTGTGAGCCATCCTTTTAAAGTATATGCATTGAGGATGTTCGCGACCTCCTTATCCTCCTCCTCTAGTGCCACATTTTCATCTTCCACATGTGACAACCATGACAGATGGTTCCACTAGTTCATGTGCTTCATGAGTTTGAGGTGTTGGGACACACAAAAGGCGAGTGATCAATGTTTCCATAAATGGGACGTCATGACTGGTTAGAAGTTGATCTCTGAGATGATTAAAATTGTGATGTAGGGCACGAAGGATCAAAACATTTGTAATATTTGTCTAGTTTCTTCTTGATATCTTCTAATGAGTCCACTTCAAAAAACATCTTGAGTTCTTCGGCAGCAAATTAGGCTTCATCCATGAAGAACACCATATCATGTTTGTTGTGTCATAGAGACATTGAATATCGTTGACATAAATACTTTGAGCTTTCTTCCAAAAGGAGTGACAAGTTTTGAAAGCTCTTAGAGATATAAGAAGTTTGGATTCCACATATTGCCATAATAGAACACACAACTGAAAATTGGTTGTTTCCACTGGCCAGGTTTATTAACTCGTATATGGCCTCCATCTCGCTCAAGGTGATCATAATGACCTTGACCAAGAAACCACATCTCAACGACAGCCGACCAAGATAAGTAATTTTTCCATTTAACTTTTCAGATGTGATGGACTGACTTCCGAAAAAAGAGATGGCACTGCCATAAGCCATTTCGGATCAAGGGATAACGAATCCGAAGGAGAAACTGCAAACCCTAGGTGACTATCGAAAGGGTTTCCTCCGGACGTGAACAGAACACGACTCGAAGGGGTAGAATGGAGAGTGGAGAGGCTAGCGACCGCTATGGAGGTGGCGCGGTGGTGTTTTGACAAGTAGACGGCGGCACGTGAGCAATACACGCATGTTTGCGACGCACAAAGATGTTACGCGTGGCGACACGTGGAGGAGAATGGAGTTCCAACACCGGTGGGATTGGTTGTCACGTGGTGAGGCGAACTAGATCTGGTGGTCACCGGACGAAACTATGACTATGGCCAGCGGCGGACAGTGGCGAACGACATCAGAATGGGAAGGAACAGAGGTTTATGGTGACAAACTTTAGTGGACAACTTCTCACATTAGCAAAATAGTGCCAGATAATGATGGACAACGACAAACGGTGCAGGACGGTCGCAAACGATGCCAGATAGTTGCAGACAACCACTAGGGTTTGGAGACTAGACTAAAACCAGAGTGAGATTTACCCGCTCTGATACCAACTTAAAATTGAAACTGTAAAAATAATTCTTGAGGGCTTGAAAAATTCCTCTCACCCTTCTTCTATATATAAGAAAGTTTTTATACATAAATAGAATAATCTTAGATAATGATGATAAATAGGATAACTCTATATACCGTTCAATTTCAATAATGATAAATAGGATAAATATTCTAACATAGATAAAATAAAGGTTAACATTATAATAAAAAATAATATAAGTAATACTGTGTAGATAATTTTTTTATTATAGTAATTATTTAATTGTTTTTTAAAAGTAACTAATGATAAAATATAAAAGAATAAATAATTATTTTATAATAAGTATGATTTAAATTAAAAAAGAAATAGTTACTAAATATAGTTATAACGGGTAACTATAATGAATTATCTAAAATTGATTCGTCAAAAGAAAATTCCTTTTTGTCACTGCTCAACTAAGCCAGCAGACAAAAGAACTCAACTAAACTATTATAAAACATTATGTAAATAAAAAGCTAATTAATATTTTATCATACTACTTTTTGTTTATATATTTAAATTATAAAGACTGTTAATGTAAAATTTATGTATATGGAAACAATTTTTTAGTAACTAAAATAATTTTAGGATGTCAAAATTTTTTTATTTGTCATTTAATTCATCTTAAAATATAAATAAACTTGTTTTTATTTATATTATTTGAACTTTTCTATATTTTTTATTTTTACGAGTTTTCACATTTACAGTATATGAATACAAATATAAGAAATATATGATTTTTTAAATTAAACGTGGATACGAACATTTACATAAATGACAGTCCCAAGGCCATTCACGTTATTATATCTATATTCGTCTTTATTTTTTCTTCTCCTTCAAACTATTGAAGTATTTAAGCTTAAAAATAGCAAGCCGAATATAAATAGTATATCTATCCACTAACTCACTCAAAGTTATTTTAAAAAACTAAACACTTAGTTGCAACACTTATGGAGAGAATTGTTCATAAAACCCTAAATTCTGGTAGAGTATATTGTTATTTTTTTTAATGATCTGTATTTTTTGAAATAAAATTTTCAGCCATGTCAATAACATCTCTTTCCACAATAGTCAGCTTTTCTTTTTTTCTTGATGTTATAAATTAGAGAATGTTATAATTTAGAGGTTTTCTCGAGATTATAATTTAGAGGAAAGTAATCGATTTCAAATAAATATTAAAATCATAAAAAAATATGTACATACAGAGTATTTGTTTGGATACAAAAAATTATAAAAAAGTAAAAAATAATAATAATTAATTTAAACTAAGACTTTTTGCCATAATGATTGCATGTAACTTTATATTTTTCATTTTTTTTTCTTTTAAAGCAATTCCAAATATCTCAAATGAATTTCTTGAATTGAGGGTAGAAGTTGAACTGGGGATGATAACAGTTCGAGTTGAATTAGGGATGACAACAGAGCGAGTTGAATTAGGGATGACAACAGGTCGAGTCGGATTAGATATGGATAATGTTTATTAGCTATTTGACTCGTTACAAAAAAATTTATCCGTTAACCGTTCGTTACCTGTACGAATATGTTCGTTCTTCGGTAAGTTCATTGAATCGTTCAAATAATATAAAATGGTAAGTTCAAGTTTCCCAAGAGAATCATGTAATACTAAATAATTATACGATTAAAAATTAATTTAGACTAAAGAATAGTACATAAATCTACACTATGTGCAAGAAGATAAATTTACAAAGAATAAAGGGTGAACTTTGGTTGTTGGAGACACTTAGGAGTGGGAAAAGGTCAAAAATGGTATGGAATGACATGCTAAGGTAGAATTCACCAGCTTCACTCTCTTGCACTCCCAAAATCATCTTTCCTCCTTCAAACACCGATGTCAACCCACTAAAACACTAATATCTTAGGTGAAAGAGGCTAGATTCCCCCATCAAGCGCCAATCACTTGATCACTCAACCAACAAACTCGCGAATATGAATAATATATAATACTCGCATTTGACACATTTATAAGCGGATATTAAAATACCTGATACTCGTTATTCACAGATAATAAATATTTGTGAATATCAACTATCTACTGCAAATTTTATTTACAAATACCCAGAAACATAAGTATTTTTGTCATATCTAAGTTTTTTAAGTTATTTTTTGTTTCACATACATTTACATTTGGTTATTATTATCCATCACCCATAAGAGTAAATGTTTATTAGATAGAACTCCTAAATATTAAATCACACATAAATTAAGAAGATATTTCAATATGATTTAATAACTAATGGAAATTACTTATAATATTAATTGACAATATGTTAATTGTAAAAGGATAAAATTATGGATAATGTTGAAAAGAAAGGTTATACTATTAAAATTTTGTAATTTTAAATAGTTGTACAATCAAATTATGTATCATGAAATTTTGTAGGATTAAATTTTGTATAATTATATTTTGTACATTTAAATTGTAACTTTTAGTTTAATAACCTTATATTAAAGGGTATAACAAAGAAAAGTCATACAAACAGCGAATGCCTAAATAACGGTACAAAATGGTAGCAGAATAAAAGTTGAAGGTAAATGAGAAAACCAAAATAAAATAATATCAATGATATATAAGGGAAGAAAATAAGAAAATTTTATAGGGACACTAAGGGTAAGAAAGATGAAAAACCTAATTGAGAGCATAAGGTAATAAAAATTATCAAACCCATATTCATGCCTTTGTGAACGTGTTAGATGAAAAAGTTTTTACAAGTGAATCAGTAAAATACTAAAGACACAAGAAATATACATACATATATATATATATATATATATATATATATATATATATATATATATATATATATATATATATATATATATATATATATATATATATATATATATATATATATAGGAAAAGAGAAACTAAAGCACGTGCATAAGACATAGACTCATGCAAATGTGTGTTGCTCAAGAGGGAGAAACTTGATCAATCCATGTTGAATTTTCTCTCTTACAGTGTTACGATCTATTTCTACATGTTTTGTTCGAAAAACAAGGTTGGTGGCGATCCTAATAGTTGATGCATTGTCACACAGAAAAATTAGAACTTGCTAACTGAAGGTGTTGCAAGAGATGAGTTAGCCATTGTATCTCACATGAGGTGTGTACGATCGGCTTCCGATGAGCTTTTTAAAACGGTTGTCTGTTTCTTAGATTTTCAACTGGTGAATCGATAGATAATGTAACCGGTAATGAATATCGATGCAACCGGCCCAGTCAGAATTACTATATCCTTGTAGATGAATCTCATTGTTGGCAGAAGAAAAATGCCTTGTACGATAGTCTTTTTTAAGATAACGTACCTCGAAAAGCAACTTGAAGATGATCCTTAGTGGGAGCAACAACGTACTAGCTAAGCAGCAACATACTGGCTGAGGTGGCTGACCGTGTAAGTAATGTCGGGTGTTAGTAAGATATACGAGCTTTCCTATTTATTTTGAGTAGAATGTGAGATATAAGTGCTATTTATAAAAAGATTTAAAAAATAATTTTGATGTATTATTTTAGATATTTGTGTAATATATATATATATATATATATATATATATATATATATATATATATATTTCTTTATATATAAGGGTTTTATCATTTCTGATATCTGCACAAATTATAATAAATGTCTAAATTATAGTTAACAAAATATTTGACATATCTTAACATTCCACTCAAATTGATGCAGGAATATCATGCATTCCCAACTTTAAGAGAGACTCATTAAACACTTTGTTTGACACTCCTTTGGTGAGAACATTAGTCAACTGCAATTCTGATCTTACAAAGAAAAAGGAAATTATTTCAGCTTTAATTTTCTATTTGATGAAATATCTATCAATCTCCACATGCTTTAATCTATCATGTTGCACATGATTGTGAGCAATTGCTATAGTCGAAGTATTGTCACAATACAAACTCATAGTTTCATTTGGTTTAAAGTCCAAATCTGATAGCACATTTTTAATGCACAAAAGTTCACGTGCAACTAATGTCATGCCTCTGAATTTTGCTTCAGCACTTGCTACTATAGGTTGTTTTTTATTCCTTCAAGTTACAAGATTCCCTCCTACAAAAGTAAAGTATCCAGAGGTAGATCTTTTATAATCTTTTGAACTTGGCCCATCTCCATCAGTATACCCTTTTACCTTTAAGTTTCCATGATTTGAGAACAAAATTCCTTTTCTAGGAGTGGACTTCAAATATCACAAAATCCTCTCAACACATCCATATGAAGCTTTCGTGGGTCATGCATAAATTGACTAACAACATTCACTGCATAGGTAATATCTGTATGGGATAAATAAATTAATTTTCCTACTAGTTTTTGGCATCTCCCTCAGTCTATGCTTGCTGAATTTGAGCATTGAAAGAGTTTATGATTTTGTTCAATTGGCTTATCAACTAGTTTACTCCCAAGCAACCCAGTTTCCGATAATAAGTCAATAGTATATTTTCTTTGGCATAGAAAAATATCATGTTTTGATCTAGTTACTTCAATACCGAAAAAATATTTGAGGTTTCCAAGTTGTTTCATCTCAAATTCAAATGCAAGGTATTGTTGTAAACTAAAGGTATTGTTGTAAACTAGAAATCTCATTTTGGTCATTTCCTGTAACAATCATGTCATCTACATATATAATCAAAGTTGTAATTTTTTCTTTTCCTCTATTAAAAAATGAGGTGTGATAAGATTTACGTACTCTATAGCCAAAAGCCTTCATAGACTTGATAAACCTTCCAAACCATGCTCTTGGGGATTGTTTTAATCCATATAGAGCATTCTTTAATTTGCAAACCTTTATTCCAATTGAATCTGTCATACCTGATGGAGAATCTATATAAATTTCTTCTAAAATTTCTCCATGTAGGAAAGCATTTTTCACATTGAATTGTAGAAGAGGCCAATCTTGGTTTGCTGTTGGCAACAAAAATATTCTCACAGTGTTGAGCTTGACTACTAGTGCGAACGTTTCTTGGTAATCTGCACCATAAGATTGAGTGTAACCTTTAGCCACAAGTCATGCTTTATACCTCTCAATAGTTCCATCAGCTTTATGCTTAATTGTAAATACTCATTTGTTACCCACAGTTTTCTTCCCTCTTGGTAAGCACACAAGATCCCAAGTGTTGTTTCTTTCTAAAGTTGTCATCTCATCAATCATTGCTTTGGTCTATCTAGGATATGCCAAAGCTTCCTGTATATTACTAGGAATAGAAATTGAAGATAATTGAGATACAAATGATGCATATGATTGGGATAATCTGTGAGATGACACATATTTACTAATAGGATATTTAACTTTGGCTTGGTGGTCTAGTCCATATTTAGCTGGAGGTTGACCACGGTTAGAACAGGGTGGAATATTATATTGAATAGTAGTAGACTCAGTGTTTGATGTGTTGGTAGTCTCACGCAAACAAGAATCAATGTTATGATCAGTTTCATTAGTATTATCAAGGGTAGGATCAAGAAAAAGAGGTTCATGATTAATTTCATCTACATTAGTATTATCAGAGATATGATCAAAAGTACCTCTGAAGAGTCAAGCCGAACATGTGGAGAAGATTGAGTTAATTGATTATGATCAGAAGACATTGTATTATCCAAAAAAGAAGTGTTTATATATATATATATATATATATATATATATATATATATATATATATATATATATTATTAGTGCATAATTCATCCGGAGTAATAATTAATAATATCAATATTTTGTGGATCAAAATTTTCATATTCTATATCTTGCACACAAACATATTTGATCATTAACATGTTGTCAATATTGTGACAGCTAGGAAAAACATCTTCGTAAAACTCACACTGAGGGAAACTTTGATATCATGGCTTTATAGATAAAAAATAACATATTCTTGCCCTAGTACGAGAATCGAACTTTGTCCTTTTAGTATGAGCAAAGCATAAGCAACCAAATATTCTGATAGATTGAAAATCACAGTTTATTGTATAGTTTTTATACAATGGAGTTATTAAGAAAAGGTGTAGGATATTATTGATTAGAAAAATAACATGTACAAATCATATGACCATAATTGATTAGATGGTTTGAATTGAAATAACAAAGACTTAATAACACTCAAAATGTGTTGATATCTCCTCCTACTATCCCATTTTGTTTTGGGTTTCAACAGAGGTTGTTTGATGAATTATACCCTTAGATTAAAAATTAGATTTGTTAAACTCATACAATTGTCACTTTGAATCACTTTTGACTTTGGGCTCAAATTGATTTTCAACCAATGAAGCAAATAACATGTAGTTTCAAATTTATTTTACATGAGATAATAGTTAAAAAGTTAAATATGCCCATGCAGGAGTGGGGAATGTCCCCAAATATCAACGTGTATGAAACTAGTGCTCCATGTCAGGACCTCGACAAATATACTGAATTGTTCAAATAATATAAAATGGTAAGACCAAGTATTATTTTTCAAGAGACTCGTGTAACACTAATTAATTGCATGATTAACAATTCATTTAGATTAACGAATATACAAATAAATGCAACAAAATAAATTTACAAGAAAATAAAAGTGGTCTTTATCATCCATTGGAGCGGAAAAGACTATATACATTAGATACATGTAAGTTATGATTGTACTAAGTTTCTCTTGTGTACTCTTAATTTTGTTCTATCAGTATTTCATATTCTTTGAAATAAATTAATGATTTTTTGTGTGAGCACAACATGACACCTATCCTTCTCCATCAACAAATGCAGATATTTTGATACTGCAATCTTTCGTAACGGCGACAAAATGCCTCTAGTTCAATAGAATATGATATAGCTCTACAGCAAAATAAATGTGCAACCCAAAATGAAAAATGAAAAATAGTATAAATTTGTAAAGGAGATTGATTATGTTTTATTATATCAATACAAAAAGCACTATAATTTTATATGATTGTTTCTGTATTCTTTCTTTAAAATTATTTAAAATTTTTATTATTTAATTTCATTCCGTAACTGTTATTTAGAATTATTTTATACACGACATAAAATTAGGATGCCTTAATATTATTGTATTGTTGATGTTTCATTAGATTTTTAAATAGCCTATTTTAAGACATTTAAATATGCATTTCTTGTGTTGTAAAATTTTAATAACTCATTAAATAAACAATATAAAATTAACAAGTGATAATAAATAATTCTTAATTAATTTATATTGATACTTTTAATGTTTACTAAAAATTGTACTCATTAAATAAAAAATGAAAAATTATTTCATGATAAAAAAATAATTATTAACTAGTTTATGTAGAAACTTTTAATTTAATGTTACTAAAAGTTCTGTTGACCGCCATCACTATTAAAACATTTTTTTAATTACACATACCAATAAATTTAATTAACTTATCAGTTTTGTTTTTACTAATATAATATTTTGGCTCTTGTTAATAGATACTTTTCTAATTAATTAATTGTAATACACCACGTGATTTTTAAAAATATGACAATTAAAAGGAAATAACTTATGAGTTCTACCAATACACTGACAAGATAAAGAGTCCAATCACTAGAATAATTCATTAATTATTAATTTTTAATTAAATTCTTTCTATTTTTAATAATAACACAAATAATTGTATAATAAAAGGAAAAAAAAATTAAATCTATTGGAATTTTAAAATATCTTGAACAAATTTACTAAAAAAGAGTGACTAAGATCATGGACTAGAGAATATTTAAATTCATTATATTGTATTTTTTTTCTATAAATTGGTACATATTTTCCTTGAAACATATAACCAGATTTTAAAAATCTATAGAAAATTCTAAGGTGGTTTTAGAGATAAAGAGAAAAGGATGAAGATAATTGTAGTTATGATGATGGTTATCTTGGGTTGCACACAGGCCATTCACATTACACCTGAACAAAAATCATGTGCTGGAAAATATGTTCCTGTCTACGATAATTGTTTTAATACTTGTATTGCGGCCAAAATTCCTTCTACTAATACAGGTATTCAATTTCTTATCACATTAATTTATTTTATTTATTATAAATATTTAATTTAGGTTTAATAACTTCTTTTCTATAAGGAGTTTATTTAATGTATTTTTTTAATTATTAATTTAGATTTCATTTTATTTTATTCAATCTGCTATTTTCTTATGTTGGGTTGTACAGGAGCTAAGGAGGTTACTATTGACAAAAATTGTAGTGTATTTTGTTTCTTTAAATGTATACTAAAAGGTGACGACTGTTATAATCGATGCAAGCCTGACTGTGATAATTCTCATCGCAATGTTCACAATGAATGCGTTAATAGTTGCAGTGTGACCAAATCTAATACAGGTATTCACTTTCTTACAATATTATTCTTTATTTTAATCATTTATATGTATTATTTAAGATTACATTTTGTTATATTTTTCCATCTTTTTAATAATTTACTTTTGTGTATCAGGTGCTGATCGTATTGTTCTAACAGCTGCGGTGAACTGCTGATTACCAAAAATGTCATGTCAAGATATAACTTTTGAAATAATATAGAAAAATAAGGTTGTTAGAAATAATATTACATAAGTATAATACACAAATAAATATGAATTGTGCTTATTTTTTCTTCTTTATTTCTCCATAAATATTTGCTCTCTTATTTTCCTTGCATTTTTATAAAATGTTAAATATAAAATAAAAAACACATCGATCATTTAAAATATAAATATTCCATTTAATGAAATATTAACGTTTTTTTACAATAGAATAATAATTTGTCATTTTACTTTTTTATCTTAAAGATGGAATAAGATATTCAAAAGTCGGAATTCAAAAATTAGGTCTAAATTCGTTATATATTTTGTTTAAATTTTATTAAAAATAAGAAAATATTATATGTAGTGATACAAAAGACTAGATAAGTAGCTATTATCTCTTTACCAATTTGTTATTATCTTTGTCATTTTTATATTTTGTTAATATATAACTCAAATACTCTATTATTTTTAGAAAATAAAACGGATTTGTTACTATTTTATCTATAAAAAGTATTAACTCGCACGGTATATTTTTGTTTTAGTATTATTTACTTTGAGATAAGAGAGATCTCAATATATTTTGTTTATGGATTAAAGCTCTTAATCTTATACCGAAACAAATTAATGTTCACTGTGGACTAGATAAAACTCAATCTTAATCTCATTCACAACACAAACTCATTGTCATGATTAATACAATTAACAACCCCAATCACCACGAGGAAGAAGATAATGATTAAACTGTGACAATACACCAAATTATACCTCTACAATATCTATAAGAAACATCTTACTTGTTTAAGTCATTAAAACATGGTGGATTTCTCCTCTTCTTTAAGTTACAACTCAACACTTAATCCTCATGATTGAATCTTGATTTGATTGGAAACTTTGTCCCTCTGTCTCGGGCGATATGTGATTGTCACAACCTAACTTGCAATGAGACGCTGAATCATAAAGTAATGAGTTTATAAAGAGGTTTTGGAGTCATCATCATAGCTTATTCTGGAAAAACTATGAAAGAAGACATTGTCTATGTAATCCGAATTTTGGGTTCAAGATTCAGTTGCGCATAAGGAAGGAATCAACACCCTATTACGCTTGTCTGAAGGCAGTACCTTTAATTAAATTTGTTGGGAAAATCTCATGATACACACTCAGATATTTTTCTAAAATTGAGTCTTGTTATTCATTGATAATTGAAGGGCTTTAAATAGTCGTGATACTTAAAATATTACGAAAATAAAAATAAAATCTGAAAATAAAATATCAATTGTCTTCAAAATAAAATCTGCTTATTCTATCATAAAATAATATTTTACCTAGATAAACAGAAAATCATAACTACCCATCCCTATTTTATCTCTATCAAATCAAACTAAATATTACTAGACCCAAAACTAATAAAATAAGATTTAAACAAAATTATTAATAAAACCTTAAAATTTAAGTTTATCCAAACAAAATTTACAGAGATCATATGATTTTAAAAAATGTTTAATTTTTCATGAAAATCTAAAGAAATAATTGTTTTTGGGTCTGACAAGAATTAACCTTACTCATACTTATTCTCATTCAAAATGAGAAATCAGGATTATGTATCTCTTCAAACTATTTAAAAAATGATTTGATTTTTTTAGAAGTAAACCTGATAACGACTGACATAACTTCAATGTAGCTCTAATGGAAAATGTTAATGTTTTTAGTTTTTGAATTTTTTTTTAATTTTTGGCATGGTTGAAAAAAATAAAGGTGTTAAATACTAAGACAATGTAGACGATTACATAAATAATTTTACTTTTTGAAACATATTTTAATCAAGAAAAATGAAATGTATTAAATCCTAGAATGATGTGAGTAGAAATACGAGTACTCATATCTTTAAAAACATATTTTAATTATTTAGAAAAAAAAGTTATTAAGTACTACAACGATGCAAATTATTACACTAGTACTTATATCTCTAAAAGAAATCAAATAATATTTATTCTTTCATTATTATTTAAGGAAAAAGGTAGGTGTTGGAAAATTGGATGCTAAAAAGAAAGTTGAGTAAAAGTTTGAGAACAAGTTTTTAAAAATAAAATAAAGATCCAAAATAGAAAATAAAAGTCAAATAAAATCAATATATGTGCAAGGTGTGAAGTGAAATATGTAGGTGTAAGAAGTAAAAATAAGTAATAAGCCCAAACGAAACAAATAAATAGATTTGTAGTGTGGACTATGTGGAATAAGGTGTGAAAACAAAAGAAAACATATGGGAGTGCTAGATTAAAAAATATACGAGGAAATGAAAATAAAACAGGTCCATGAAAATAATAAATGAATGAAAACGAAGAGGTGCAAGATTAAATATTAAAATAAGAGTATATGAGGTAAAATAGGATGGTCAACCCAGTCTTCTTATTGAAACCAGATAACCTAATATCTCATTCTCCGTTCTCATCTTCCACAAACACACGAGCCACTCCCTCAAGCTCCATGGTCTCGACGTCACGTGTTTCTCGGTCTGTAAGTACCGTCATGGTGACACTTGCTGCTGCCAGAAGCTTCGTCAGTCTCAACGACACTCCAACCCTCCTTCCTTTCTTAGTTGCTCTTCTTTTTTAAATTTTGATGCTCCCAACATCTGTGTGAAGAGAAGTCAGAGTAAAGGGTGGTTGCTTTCTACAATTCAGGCACCCTACATCATTCCAATCAAATGTGTTTCAGTCTATATTTTGTGGGACCGATGAACATACCTTGCCAACGTGTCTTTCTTGCTTCCGGATGTCTATGTCGCTCGTTGGTCCTTTGATGTGTTGCTTGCTTGTCTTTTCTTCCGTTCATACCGCTCGTCCACTTTCACCAGCAGAGGGGTAGGTACCTGCGAAGACACTCCGACGCTCAAGTCAGGCGTGAGTTATAGAGTCTCAGCTCTCAAGAAAGTGATTTTTTTATCACTCTAGAATATTATCTAGAGTCTCTAGAACGTAGAGGGAACGTCCTTGGATTTTTGCCCTGTCATTGTATTTATAGGCCAATAAAAATAACCTTACCTAAAAATCTGGTTAGTTACTCATAAATATCTTAACTGCTCAAAATATCTAAGATATTTTATCTAATAAATATTATCCAATAAATATCCTACGATACATGCCCCCCAAGTCCGAGTTAACCATTCTGTTTTATGGACGTGGTAACTATAGGACTTATGAGTTTGAGGGAAGCTGTATTCGCTGTGTTAGGGAGCGTGTTTCCGGTCGTTGCTCATCTGTGGACTGAACGGCGGGTTTTATGGGTTTTCTTTTTGCCCTATGCTGAGCGTTTTAACACATGAGGCCAAGGATGACTGAGCGGTGGAGGTCAAAGGACCAAAATGTGAGGCCGAATGGCTAAAAGTTGTAAAGCTTGAGGCCGCAAAAGGCCGAACGGTTGAACGTTTGAACACATGAGGCCATGTATAACCGAGCGTTAGAGGCCGAACATCAATGAGTCAGAATGCTGGAACGCTTGAGGCCACGGATGGCCGAGCGTCAATGAGGCAGAATGTTGGACGCTCGAGGCCACGGAAAGCTGAACAATTGAGGCCGAAGGGTTGAGGACAAGTGACCGAACGTCCGTGAGACCTAATGGCCGAACGATTGAAGCCAAGAGGACGAACGTCATTGAGGCCGGATGGCCGAACATCAGTGGGGTCGAACAGCCGAATGGATGGTCGAGCGGTTGAAACCAACGGGCGAATACCTTTGAGGGTGAAAGGTTGAGGCCAAGCGACCGAACGTCAGTGAGATCGAATGGCCGAACGGTTAAGGCCGAATGGCCGAGCATCAGTGGGGTCGAATGGCCGAGCGCTCGTGGCCATGAATGGTCGAGCGGTTGAAGCCAAAGGGCGAATACCTTTGAGGCCGAACGGCCGAATGCTTGAACACTTGAGGCCATGGATGGTCGAGCGGTTGAAGTCAAAGGGCGAATACCTTTGAGGCCGAACAGTCGAATTCTTGAACACTTGAGGCCATGGATAGCCGAGCGGTTGAGGTCGAAGGACCGAAAACCTGCGAGGCCGAACGACCAAATGCTTGAACACTGGAAGCCATGGATGACCGAACTGTTGAGGTCGAAGGACTGAAAGCATGTGAGGCCAAACGGCCAAATGATGGAACGCTTGAGGTCATAGATGGCCAAGCGTGAGGCCGAAGGACCGAGTACCTGCCAGGTTCCATAATAGGTAGACTAACTTTATGTTTGCGTGCGCTAGGTGTTCTTGGGCGAACGTAACCTAGACTAAGGGATGGCCCCCTAGGTTTAATGTTCTGGGTGTTCTAGGGCAAACATCTACCAGAGGAAGTGTATATCTTTATTCGATGCGCCTGGGTGTTCTAGGGCGAACATCTACCAAAGGAAGGGTATTCCTATACGCAATAAGCTGGGTGTTCTAGGGCGAACATCTACCAAAGGAAGTGTATTCCTATACGCAATAAGCTGGGTGTTCTAGGGCGAACATCTACCAGGTCTGGGAGTGTTTATCCGGTTTTGAGTGCTTCAGCACGATCGATTCTTTGGAATCCGTATTTGTATGCAAGATGTGATTATTGAACGGGTGTAACAACAGAACTTTTGCAATTATATTTCTCATGTTTTCCGATAATGAATCATGTGACCTGCATAAAAGAACAATAGAAGATGTTAATGACGACCATATGAATTATCAGCACTTGGGGAAGACGCTAGCTAAACAAGAGTTGAGGTGTCCAATGTGGATAACAGTGGCAAATTTTGAGAATTGTTATTTCCCAAATTTTGATGAGGCTTTTGACGAAATTATCTGTCCAAAGGGGAGCCTGATGTGGTCTCTATTAGTAAGAGAGTTGTTAAGCTTCTTTCCTAACAAGAGTAGATGACCCAGAAATATCAATTAGATGTCCAATCCATAATTCACAAAAGTTTCCTCTCCAACGAGCTCTTTGGCGAAGTGAAGGATGCGTGCGGCAAGGATCCGGGTACTTCGTTGTCGCATTCGGCGGTCGTTGCAGAGCTCGTCCTGAGTGGCAACGAGGTCTGTTTTAGGGCCAAGCGGATGCCAGCGAGGCGCTGGTTGTGAGTGGTGAGGTTCTAGGCTCGCGATGGCGCTTGTCGACGCTTTTCTCGAGGGCGCGGACCGTCGCAACGGATGAAGCATGTACGAGGTGCCCATGGAGGAGGGCACACAATTACCAGATCGGTGGTCCCGTGGAGGTAGATCGTTGTGTTGTATCTTTGAGGCATTGTGATGGCTAAGGGGTCATCGGTGGGTGAGATTAGATTGAAGGAGGTTTTGATGAGCGTATTCTCCTAGCTGTACAAGAAGACACGGACGAGCCATCGAAGGTCAGGATGCTGGTGACGGTGGCGGAAGGAAAGGAGAGGTCGCATGCACCGCAGCGGGGGACCTCGTCGGGATCGCAGCAGAGAGCCGCACGGCCACCGCGAGGCTTGACTCGGAGGCAACTATGGAGGAGAGGTCGGAGGAGGACATAAAAGTCTTCGTAACAAATGAGTTATCGTCTGTCCAGAGAGTCCTCCACTTGCTGATGCTGAGTTGTTGATGATGCTGGTAACTGAGCAGTGGTGATCGGAGTTTGGAATTGCCCTCGAAACCGTTAAGGTACCAGGACCCTTTTTCTTTTTCTTAGAATAATACCGAATTGGGCATCATGATGTGCCAGAGGGGTTGTCTTTCTTCTTCCTTGACTGTTCGGGTTAGTGTGGTTGGAGGGCGTGGTTAACAGCATCGACGAGGAAGATGGCGCTTGCGTCACATAAAGGTTCCCCTGGAGGGTGTCCGGTTGGAGCGAGTCGCAAAGGAGCTTTTTACTGTCAACGAGTTTTTCGCCTTAGAGATGGATCTGGATGATACCATACTAGGTCTTTGGTAACACTTGGAGTCCAGAACCTTATGAAGGTTGTTCGAGAAACATGTTTCCCCTAATAGCACGAAATAGAATTCTTTCGAAAGGAACTGATTTTCTCCTTGAGACAAGTCCACTGATAAAGTTCCGCCTATTCTGCTTTGTTAACGCCTCTTCTTGGGCCAACCCTGGAATCAAAAGAATCAAAAATTGATAAAAAATATTAGCATCGAAAGATGGAACTTGGACCAACCCTGAAACTTTTGCTGTCTCCAAGCGATTTCGTTTTTGTGATCCTCTTCTAAAGTGAGGCTTGCGGATCTGTTTTACCGATCTCTGATTGAGAGACGATGGCTTATGTTATTATTAATAGCAGTGTGGGCTTTGCCTTTCTCCATGGCAGCTTTAATGGCATCGGAGAGATCAAAGACGCTGTTTCAGTTTATGCTAAAGGAAAAAGCATCCTGATTTAGAGATGGTTGCTTCCATAGACTTAATAATGACTTGGATGACAATATCTCGCCATGTAAAACAATATTTTGAAGACCCTTTTCCAGCCTTTCTTTGATGAAGGACCTACAAACTAAGCTGATGAAAATCTGCTTCGCATTGTTATTGAATTGAGGCAGGGCTCCCGCCCCTTGTGAATTGCACCGATAGTTATATATTATATTATATAACTATTAAATAACATAAATGCTTCAGTTACAATATATTTTGATTTGCACCGATATTAGTTACATATTATATTATATATAACATATAATACATGATAAATAAAAGTCGTTATTGAAAGAGAAAATTTACATTCTTTCAGGCCACTCTCAAATAAAAATTGTAACAATATATAATATTTACTATGTTACATACCGTATCGGTATATATATATAAAATAATTGTTGCAACTGTCAATTAGATATTTAAATTTTTCCATCGTTCTGTTGTAGAACTAATACTATAAGGAATACATATTTTTATGTATTTTATTTTCATATAAAATATTCATATTTCAAAAATACTTATCTTGATGATATTTTAAGTAGAGATGATGATCCAAAGTGTTGCTTTTGCTTTGCTGAAAGTTCCTAGTGTTGATTTGAAGTAGCAATGTCGAGATCGAACGTTCGTCTTGGTTCCTTGCGGTTTCAGCGGGATGCCGCTCGGCCCCACGGTGGGCGCCAAAATGTTTCAGTCTATATTTTGTGGGACCGATGAACATACCTTGCCAACGTGTCTTCCTTGCTTCCGGATGTCTATGTCGCTCACTGGTCCTTTGATGTGTTGCTTGCTTGTCTTTTCTTCCGTTCATACCGCTCGTCCACTTTCACCAGCAGAGGGGGAGGTACCTGCGAAGACACTCCGACGCTCAAGTCAGGCGTGAGTTATAGAGTCTCAGCTCTCAAGAAAGTGATTTTTTTTATCACTGTAGAATATTATCTAAAGTCTCTAGAACGTAGAGGGAACGTCCTTGGATTTTTGCCCTGTCATTGTATTTATAGGCCAATAAAAATAACCTTACCTAAAAATCTGGTTAGTTACTCATAAATATCTTAACTGCTCAAAATATCTAAGATATTTTATCTAATAAATATTATCCAATAAATATCCTACGATACAAAATGCAATTTCCAAGCGGTCCAAAATCTGATGAGTTGTGTAGGTTTCTAAAGTTGTATTGAAGTTTGAGTCTTATCACAACCGCTCGCCCAAACTGCTTCCAAACTTATTGAAAGATACTTACAAAAGATATTATGATGTCAAAGTCAGTCGAACATTGAGAGTTTAGATATTAATAGAATGGTAAATACAAATCACCTACCTCTTACCTCAAACATATATTTATATGTTTTAGAATCAATTTTTAATTAAAGTCGGTCTAATTACGGTCCAATTGTGAACACTCCATCAACCAGTCTGACTTGGACACAACCTTAAAAGTTAATTCTAAGTTGAACACAAAGCTACAGGAGATGATCACTGCTCAATTCGACTATGCAAAAGAAATAAGAGGATGAGACCACCCGACTACCAAAGACCCATGCGACTAAGAAACGTGAAACCATGCGACCGCAAGCTTAAAAGAAAAAATGACAAACTAACTCTAGATTGTCAAAAGATGAAAAAGGTGATGGAAGAGCACATGACACATAATACTAAATTCATCCAGCAAAAGGTTGGGTTGGTAAAGGAGACGAGTGTTCGAAGTGGATGGGGTCAAAGAAGCGTTCCTCACTCAATGTAAGGACCACTTCAACAAGCCTCTCGCTCAAACTGTCTTCTTCTACTATATTTTGCCATAAGAGGGCAACTTCAACATCGTGAAAGACTTTCGAAAAGGAAAATTAATAAACATCCATGAAATATCCTTAAAAAGGAGGTTGAAGGTGAGGAGGGCCGTAAACGATCCCATGGATGATATTGGTCTTTTTCTCTTTCTTATTTTCAAATCTTCTTTCTTTTTCCGTCGTCTCATTATCTTCTTCTCTCAGTAGAAGTTTCCTTTTAAAAAAATATTGCTTTAATAAATGCTTGTTAAGTTGACTTTAAAGTGAAAACGTGTCAAACATTGTAGAAGACTCCATGAAACGCATTTAACACATAAAAAAATTAAAGTAATTATATTTATTTATTTTTCAAATTTTGGTTCCAAAATGTATTAAAGTTTTAGAGAAAGACAAATTTCAATATCGTATCAAAGTCCAAATACTACAAATATATTTAATTTATACATTTGTATGTATAATATATTGTCTAATTATTATTATTTCTTATCTTATTTTTTTTCCTTTTACTTAGTTATGATTTATTTTTCATTGTTCAACTACATCTAGATGAAATATGAAACATGTTTTATATATGTACATCTATATGAAATATGAAACATGTATTTTTATATGTATTTAATCATAAGAATAAAAACACAATGTTCTTTAACTCTTGTTTCTATAATTGTTTCGATAGATATTTTGTGGGACTGAGATACGTACCTTGCTGATGTATCTTTGTTGCTTCTAGATGTCTGGGATGCTCGCTTCTCCTCAATTGTTGTCGTTCGCTCATCTTTCTAGAAGTCGTTCAAGTCAGGCATGAGTTATGAAGCCTCAGCTAAGAAAGTGATTTTATTATCACTATAGAATATTATCTAGTGTCTGTATAACTAAGTGGAACCTAGTGGCCTTTGGCCCTGTCATATTTATAAGTGTTTCATAAGTCAAATAACCTTACGTGTAAATTTGGTTAGTCACTCATAAATATCTTAACCGCTTAAAATATCTTTAATCAGATATTTTATCCAATAAATATCTTTAATCATACTATACAATAATAATATAACTATTTAAAAAGTAAGGATGTCATATTAGTCTCTTTTATATTCTAGATATTTAATTTAATTTTAGAAAAATAAATGAATTTAAAAAATTAGTAATTTATAAAGATAAAATGTAATTAAATGCTTTAAATTGAAAAATAATTAAATTTATTTGTTTGTGTTTAAAATAACTACTAAATAGATATAGACGAGTGAAAACATGTGTTCATCTTTTTATAATAAAATTATTAATTTATTATTATTATTATAAAAATAAATATAAATAATTTGATAACCTTATTGGAAATAGAATTATTTATTTTAGTAGGTAAATGAATACTTAAAAATTAATTAAGTTTAAAAAATGATCAAATTAAAAAGAAATCGGTTAAATTTAAAGAAATTGTCACTAAAACAAAAAAAAAATAGTTATTATAATTCAAAAGGCTTTTATTTAAAAGATAAATTTGAAAAAGAAATAGTAACACCAACAACAAAAGAATATCATGTAGGTGTAAATATATAGATTAAAGAAAACACATGCACGCGTTTCCTGAAAAAAAAAATGTAATGTATTATAAAAAACACGAGTACTCATGTATTTAAAAATATATTTTAATTATTTAGAAAAGAAAGTTATTAAGTAATACAACAACGTACACACTAAGATTCATGCCTTTGAAAAGAAAGCGCAAAATATTTTTCATTTCTTTTATATTTTATATTTTTTGTTATTTAGGGAAAAAAATAAGTGCTGGAAAATTGGGTGTTAAAAAGCAAGTTGAGTGAAAGTTTAAGAACAAGTATTTAAAAATAAAATAAAGATCCAAAATAGAAAATTAAAGTCAAATAAAATCAATATATGTGCAAGGTGTACAGTGAAATGCAGGTATAAGAAGTAAAAATAAGTAATAAGACTAAAGGAAACAAATAAATATATGATTATTATTTTTTTTTTTTAAGAAAAATTTATTTTTATACTTTTTATTTAATATTATTTTTGAAAACAATGTTTGATTCATCATTTAGAAATTTAAGGAGAAAGATACAAACCTATATGTTTTTTTTGTTAGCATGTGTTTAAAACAGTTTCTAAGTCCTAAATTTTGTAAAATCATAATAATTAAGACCTATAAAAAACAGGGTCATGCTAACGTGTTGTACAATAAATATACTAATAGGAATGTTTTTATTAATTGAAATTCATATTTAAATTAAGATGATTTATTAGTTTTTGACGTGGTGTTATGTAATTGGTCAATGTAATTAAAAAATAAATTAGAGATTTTGTTAAGTTGAGATTATAGACCTGTGAACTGAATAGGGTTTAAAAAAATAGGAATTTCAAAAGATGGATTTTATTTAGTTGAGATTAGGGATTTTGAATTCGAACATGAGACGAACAATATGCGAATCGGAGAAAAGACGAACACGAGAGAATATGAAAATTTCAAAGGCTGCCCAACAACATTGCACGGAGAATCATCACTAAACCATAAATCACTTACACGAGAGAACCCTAAACCACACCAGCCTTCAAAATCGTGAAATCTGCCATCGTTAGCGACGTTCAAGCTCCTTGTCGCACCCTCGCCATCTTCATCTTCGTCCAACCCTACGCCACCATGAAAACCATCGCGAAGCCTTATCGCATGTTCCTCTTACCCCTCCAGCACATTAAACTCATCATCATGCCATTAACCGTGACAAAACCCCAAATGTCAATCTCACGATCTCCATGCACTAACAACGCGAAATCCCATCACACCACAAGCTGCTCTCTTGTCTTCCACCATTTTCACGACCTAATCGAACCTGTAACAAAACCCAGGAACCATAAACTACAATCTCCATCATGTTTAAAAATCCTAACTCGTATAATATATCCTAGAAACTCAAGTCAATCCAGAAAACTCTACCAATTAACATTGTTTTGAACAAAAAGATCAAACTTTAAAATTTTCAACAAATATAAGTATCATCCAAAAGATTTAAATCAATAAAAATAAGAAGAAACAGATGTGTTTTTCTACGATTTAAAATATTTAATTCATTTGTGTTCCAATACAGATTTGGAACGACGGATATTAAATTTCATTTGTGTTCGAATACGGATTTCCAAGATATCAATCAAAATCTTATCTTTCAAAAACTGCAAAGATGTACAAAAATAAATAATTATTTTACCATCATATCATCATATCTCTGTTACTGATGAAACTAAGTGATAGTTAAACTAGTTATTGGTAGAAAGAAATTCGTGATTGGTAATGGAAGAAAAACCGAAAGAAATTCGTGATTGGTAACGGAGGAAAAACCAATTCCGTAAATATAATAATAATAATAATAATATCAATAATAATATTATTATTGTAATTACAATTGTAGAATAGTAACTTTATATTTTAATTTATTAATCACCACAAATTTTATTCTTAATTTCATTTATTTTATTTTTAAATTCCTTAAAAAAATAACTAAAATTCAGCGATTTAAATTAATCCAATTTCATTTAGTTACTGCCTTAAATATATTCTCTCAAATTAATACATTGGTTCTGGTTTTGCTGTCTTATTTTTAATTGTTCTTGTATATGTTGATATTGATTTGTTAAAATGGAAGTCCCTTACTTTGAATTTAATACATGTTTTGGCAGATTGTCACGAAGAAAGGTGACGTGCAGTTGACAGACTTGGGTATAAATGCAATGTAAATTTGGTGTTGCAACTATTTTTCACGGGTAAGACATGGTACATTTATGCATTGCATTTGGCAAACTAAGTCTAATATTAAATAGTTTCTTTCTTAGGTGGAATCTTAAGAAAGAATTAATTATATAATAGAGACATAAAAGGAAAAATAAACAATTAAGTCTATTGGAATTTTAAAATATCTTGAACAAATTTACTAAAAAAGAATGACTAAGATCATGGACTAGAGAATATTAAATTCATTATATTGTATTTTTCTTCTATAAATTGGTATATATTTTCCTCAAAACATATAACCAGATTTTAAAAATCTATAGAAAACTCTAAGGTGGTTTTAGAGATAAAGAGAAAAGGATGAAGATAATTGTAGTTATGATGATGGTTATCTTGGGTTGCACACAGGCCATTCGCATTACACCGGAACAAAAATCATGTGCTGGAAAATATGTTCCTGTCTACGATAATTGTTTTAATACTTGTATTGCGGCCAAATTTCCTTCTACTAATACAGGTATTCAATTTCTTATCACATTAATTTCTTTTATTTATTATAAATATTTAATTTAGGTTTAATAACTTCTCTTTTATAAGGAGTTTATTTAATGTAATTTTTTAATTATTAATTTAGATTTCATTTTATTTTATTCAATCTGCTATTTTCTTATGTTGGGTTGTACAGGAGCTAAGGAGGTTACTATTGACAGAAATTGTAGTGTATTTTGTTTCTTTAAATGTATAACAAAAGGTGACGACTGTTATAATCGATGCATGACTGAATGTGATCATTCTCATCTCAATGTTGACAATGAATGCGTTAATAGTTGCAGTGTGACCAAATCTAATACAGGTATTCACTTTCTTACAATATTATTCTTTATTTTAATCTTTTATATGTATTATTTAAGATTACATTTTTTTTTTATTTTTGCATCTTTTTAATAATTTACTTTTGTGTATCAGGTGCTGATGGCATTGTTCTAACAGCTGCGGTGAACTGTTGATTACAAAAATGTCATGTCAAGATATATCTTTTTAAATAACATATGAAAATAAAGTTGTTAGAAATAATATTACATAACTGTAACACACAAATAAATATGAATTGTGTGTATTTTTTCTTCTTTATTTCTCTTGCATCTCAAACAGAATGAGTATTAAGAAAAATTACTAGGACAAATACGTAGTTAAGATGATAATGAAAAGAGTAATAAACTGTATTAGAAGTTACGATATTAAGAATATTATCAGAAAAAAAAGGATCTAAATACTATAAAGTGATAAGTAAATTGAGACAAAAGTAATTTAAAAAATATAAGTCAAATAAGATAAATAAGTATTTTAGCTTGATTTGTTAGGAAGAAAACCGAGTCTTCTAATTTTCATGTAATGACTTCAAGCGACTGAGTAAATCGTTGGATTTCTTGACTGCACAAACTTACTATATTGTTTAGGAAAAAGAGAAATTTGGAAAGTTCATGACTCCATGTGCTGGTTCCGAGGAGGAAACATCCTTCTTTCTCTGCAATCTGCAGAAGTTGTTGATTGTCTTATCAGTCATTCTGGCAGACATACTTGTTTAGAATCAGTTTCATTAATCATTTTCAAGAAAAATTTAATGTTTTTAACCAAACAGCTTTGTATCTATTTGGAATAAGTAAAAAGATTTAAAATTAAATTGAGTTTTGTTGGGTAAATTTTGTTGAACCTACCTCCCAAACCCCTGAGCTGAAGCTCACGCCACTCTTGAACCAGTGCACAACAGCAACACATTAGATGTGTCAAGTAGTCATCGCACAGACCTCCCTACGAAAAAACGAAAACGGTTAATAACGAAATGAAAAGTAAGTGGAGAGGGTGAAATGGAAACCAACCTCAATGTTAAATTTGCTACGCAATTTCCCTCGTATGCAACAAGAATAACAGCAGCAAACACAGAATATGGAGTAAGCCATAAGATTAGTCGTTGCACGTTTTCGAGCTGTAACAATTTCAAGTTAGAGAGTTTGGACTGTTGTGTACCAGTTAGAGTTGATTTCAGAACTTCATGATGCATTTTATCGTCAACTGTTTAGGTAAATCATATTCATTAAAATCGCATTACTCACAATTTACTTACAAGTTTCTCCCCTGGTAACCACATTAACTATCCAAGAAAATGTTCCACATGGGAAGAAGCAGGTCTTCAAGCCTGTCATGAACAATACTATTATTTTTTTAAAGGAAATCGTAAACAAGAAACACCCTTGCATCTTACACAAATAAAGTATGAAAAAAAAAACTAGTACCACCCTTAGCTTGTGAAGAGTACTTGATCTACGTCAGTATTTACACTAATAAATAAGTCGCGAGACAACACCAAAAATTACGCAAAACTCTTTTTAAGAATGTGGGGGAAATCACGGGAAAATATCTAAAAGTAATGTACTTCAATAAGGATGATTCAATCCTCATCTTACTCTGTTTTACGAAAGACATAATAATATAATGTTTCCCAAAGCGAATCTATATCCTCTTGCTATTTAGTTTAAAGAGAACTAAGGAGTACCCCAATCCCAAGTGTCTTGTAAAAAATTCCTCATAAACTTCAAGAAAAATTCAAGCTCTTCGACGCTCTAACACTTGTTGCTTCTCGCTCCATACATTTTTGGACGAACCAAGCACCTTTATTTATCGAGGTCTTGCATGTGTTGCATTATATGCAGCTATAATTTGCATGAAAAGGTTTTACTAGACAAGAAAAATAAAAGGGTAATAATGATTGTTGAATTGCAATTTGCAAGCCACCACTGAACAAGTTTACCATTTATCTTTTTTGAAAAATGTATGTAGAATGTATAGGAGGGGTTCAGATATTTACATAAGCAAGGCTCACTGCAGCAAGCAAAGAGATCAGTCTCCCATTCTGATTGACTTTTATCTCCAGAATCCAACTCGAGGTCCTCAAATGCTATTGCACTGTTAGTTATATGCCTAGACCAAGATATATGTATAAATAATTAACAATTTAGTAATGAGATGGTTACCTGATAAAATCATTCAATGGTATCATAAAACTACCTTGATATCAAATCAGTTGGTTCATTGAAAATGACTTTTGCAACGTTTTCGTTAGGTGACACGCTGACAACATTTTCTGTGACTTCAATAAGATGTTCAATTACCCTGCATTGCTCTGGGTCATTATTGGTTCTTGATCTATGTAGTTCAATATGCAGTTTTTCTTTCTCCTCTTTGAGGGCCTCGTGGAAGCCCAGATCAGGGTACCTACGAGATAAGGACTTCTCCAATATACCTGCATCCTTCTTAGATCGATTAGTCTTTAGTATCACATTTTGGGTCTCCATTTCTTCTTCATCCAGAGTGTATTCCGTTTGATCCTCTTCGCTGAGGTGCTGCATTTCAAATACCGAATCATATCAATGGAATGGGAAAGATAGATGAGAAAAATCTATTGATTGAAATTGAAACAAATAATTAAACATGATTAATTACTCATTCATGAATTTGGAAGTTTAACACTTAATAAATATCTTATAGTTTCTAAGGGTCGTGCTATACATGTAACTCAAGAAAATCTTTGAAAACCAAGAAATCAGATAAAGTTTCATACGAAAGAGTGAGTGTTTGCTTTCTTTTCTTTTTTTCTTATCATTTTACTTACCGTGACTAAAAACTTTGCACATAATATATAACGCGATTAGCATATTAAATTGTAACAAATATGAAATTTCCGTCACTAACTGCCCTTTGAGTTCTGAAAGCCATCACTCTTAAACTACATACGTATGTTAAATGTGTATTAAACTTTACCGCTTAGCTTAAAGATTGATAATTATGCGCTGAAAAAGTATTATGAACAACACAATGTGTGTGGAGTTCGGCAGGTTATGTTTCGAATTTTGGAAGCATCTTAACTCGCAAGAGTCAAAAGAGAGTTGTTTCATCGAACTTGCTTCTCTTTTTTTTAATTTAAAATGCTTTTAACAAAGGAAAATTTCCTCTAAAAACAGGAAAGATTTACTATTAAAAGAATGGTCCTTATACACATTATCCTATTATCTCCACCCATGTCTCAAAGGCACTTGCTAGTTGATAACGCTCACTAATACATTACATATATTTAAAATTAAGGACAAGGTATTTTTTTAACAGCAAAGTTCAGTATGTTTTTTTAAATTATTAAATTATCATAAAACAATATTTGTATAGATTTAAGAATTAAATAACTGATATACCCAATAATAGCTCGAAGTTGCCACCGTTGTCAGGAGGAGATCCATGTTATTCCAGAGGTAGCCCAGAGCACAGAGTACAGGGCAATTTACATCACAACTCCTTACTCGAGATTCTAGAGTCTTCGTTTTCGTCCACTCTTTTCAAAAGTAAAGAGTGATGTCTGACATTCTACAACTTTTGAAATTTTGACCAAATTTAATCGGGGGTTAATAATAATAAAATAGTTTATATAACTAGGAGTGAGAAAGGAAAATAATAAATGATAATAAATAATGATATGGGAAAACAAAACAACGGATGTTAATGTACGTTTATTCATTTTATCAATAAAAAGTAGAAACACTGGTATTGATATTATACTTTATCTGCACCGACAATCTTTTCACCAAATGTGAGGATAACACAGTAATATTGTTCAAGCTGATTTTTTAAAGTGTTGAAGCTAAGATTGAAACAAAAATGAATGAATTAAAAAAGAGAATCGAGAAATGATTTTTTCTAATAAATTTTATTGAAGATTTAAACTGAATTAATAAGCATGTTAAGCGCGAATAATATTATCTTAAAAAATAAATTAGGCGATGAAAATGTAAATCAAATGCCAAGGATAATTTATTCAGTTAACAAGTAGGTCTAATGAACTTTTCCTAACGAAGGAAGTGTAAGTGGAAGCAAGGATTAATAATGTGACGTGATTAATTATAGTAAAGGTAAAAAATATAGAAATAATAATAGAAAAACTGTTAACCAGTGAAGAACCTGCATACGAAAATCGTGAACAGCGGAGATGAGGGGCACGAGTTGAAGGTGACGATCGATCTGCGTCTGAACGTGGCGGAACTGATTCACTACGCTCCAACCCATGGCAAGCATGTAAAGGTAACTCTTGTCTTTGCAACTTTCCACCAATTCCAACGCTTCCCGCAGAGCCTCTTGGAGACCGTCCAACGGTTCCTTTGTCGCCGGCAGCCGTGCCACCTCAGTCGACTCCAGCGTCGCCAGCAGGTTCCCTATCATCCTCACCTGCTCCACCAAGCGCTCGCAGTTCCGGCGGTGCGCACTGGCATTATGCGCCGCCGATATAACCGCGCTCGCCACCCTCGTTGCGCTCAACCCTAGAACCTGCGCTAGGTCCTCCATCTTGAATTCTGTGTTTGCTGTTCTTGTTTCTGTTTGTACACAGTGGAGAATAGAGGGAAACAATGTGTTGGATCTAAACTTTTATTTTCTTGGATTCTGCTTTAGCCTATGGGATTCTGAAGTGTGTGAAAGCGACCCGTTCGTTCAAGCTTGGACTGTTACACGAAAATGGAGCGTACTAGTCCCTTGGAGGGGATCGTTTTAGAAGAGTCCCACACAAAGTTACCTAAACTATCGTATTAATAATATTATATTTTAATATCTTTGCATAATATTCAAATAATAATATTTATTTATTTATTTATTTATTAAATTAACACCTGATATGTCGAAAGAAGAACAAGTTGTGAAACAAAGACTTGAGAATGGATGACAACTGAAGAGGCTACTTCTTTCTGCAGTAAAGGACCAAAAGTGTTAGGTTGGAACGAATTCAAATATGGAAGATTTGAAAAACAAGGATTTGCGTGAGAGAGATTTCATAAATTAGATATTAGGATTAATTCATCATCATAGATTTAAAGAGGAAAATATGAATTAAAGTTTATAAGTGAGTAAATTTTATTATTTTAACCACAAAGAATAATATAATAATATCATTTTTTTATTATGATATATTATCATAAAACAACAAGTTATTTAGCGGGACTTTGGTATAATTTTTTTCAAATTTTTATATTTTAAAATAAAATGTTTTTCTTGTTTGAATTTTTATTAAGATATAAGAAATTTTATGATAAAGTGCAGGTGTTAATATGAATGTTATATATTTTGGTACGCTTAATTTTTTTAACCGTGAAAGATTTTCGATGAAAATTATTTTAGTACAAATTTTTTTTATCATATCTTTGAAATTGAAAGAATAAGCAAGATGTATTTAGAAATTTATATAGAACTCGATTATTTTAGTACAGAACTTCTTTTTAACTAAATATATGTTAGGTTGTTAAATTGACATGCACTCAACTCATTTTTATTTGTTTAATATAATCTCAAGACACTTAATTATCATGTTCCATTATTATTTACGATAGTTCAAAAACTAACAAATATTGGATCAATGAACTCATGTTTATTTTTAAACAATAAATATAAATAACATGTTATACATGATATGTTAATTAAGTTATATTAATTATTACATTTATTGTTTGTTGACTGCTATGCTACCCTAAGTTGAGTGTAAGTGTATCTTCTATACTCTACTTCTTTTAGAAAGAATGAACACTAACAAGAAAAATAAATATTTTTGAAATTATAGGCTAAAAATATTTGAAAAATCTTTAAAAACTGTACTATATCAAATATACCAATTGAAGTTAATGGTGCAATTATCAGGTATTAATAGGTCAGATTACCTTACCCTTCTTTACAAATATACAGTATTAATTATTGATTATTGGGTTTGATTCCCTAAAAATATACTGATAACTAATCAATGGACTCGACTGCCACAAACTCTATAATAGGTACGTCTTAATCTATTATAATAAAATAGAGCGTTCTCGGAGTGTCTTCTGCAGGTCAAAAGAGAGCAAGGAAGGACGACCGACCCTCGGACCAATTCAACCGAAACATTTTGGCACCCACCGTAGGGCCGAGTGACATCCCCATGAAGCCACGAAGAACCAGATGTGCGCTCGGTCTCGACATCGCTACTTCGGATCAACACCAGGTTTTGCAACAATAGTAAAAAATTCTGTAATAATTCCTAAAGGCATGTCTTTTGTTTTGAGAACTTTCAGGAAGTTTGAGCCCTACTTTCAACCTTGAGTCCTGCGTTCAACCAGGTTCCACTTTTCATTATAATATATTTGTTCAACTCATATTTTTGTGAGTAAGATGGTTGAGAGCTGCTTTCAACATTGTCAGGTTTTACTGACTCTTAAATTTAAATTATAAATTATAAAATATTATGCACAGGATGATACAGAAATGCGTTCAACCTTGTCAGGTTCTACCGACTCTTAATTTTAAATTATAAATTATAAAATATTATGCACAAAATGGTGTAGAAATGCGTTCAAGGTTCTACCAACTCTAAATTTTAAATTATAAATTATAAATATTATGCATAGGATGATGCAGAAACTCTTAATTTTAAACTATACAGGTTCTACCTACTCTTAATTTTAAAAAATATTATGCACAATGCAGAAATGCGTTCAACCTTGTCACGTTCTACCGACTCTTAATTTTATTTTAAATTATAAAATATTATGCACAGATGGTTCAAAAATGCGTTCAACCTTGGTTCTACCCACTCTTAGTTTTAAAATTATAAAAGGTTCAGACTTCAACTTGGTCAGATTCTACCAACTCTTAATTTTAAATTATAAAATATTATGAAATAGGTTTAATAGCCAATTTAGTCCTCACTTTGGTTGAAAAATCTCAATTTAGTCCCTCGTTAAGCTTTGAATTAGTCCTAACTTTTAAAATAGTGGGTCAGATTAGTCCTTTCTGTTAAATATAAGTTAACAAAATTAATGGATGATGATGTGACACAACTTAAAGCTAACGAGGGACCAATCTAACACATCAGCTTTAAGTTGTGTCACATCATCATCCATTAATCTCGTTAACTTATATTTAACGAAAGGGACCAATCTGATCCACTATTTTAAAAGTTAGGACTAATGTAAAACACTTTTATAACGAGGGACTAAATTGAGATTTTTCAACCAAAGTGGGGACTAAATTGGCTATTAAACCTATGAAATATTATGTGCAGGAAGGTTCAGACCTCCACTGGTGCACGAAGGACGACCGATCTTGGACCAATTCAACCAAAACAAAAACTAACACACACTCAATCTTATAAGAACACTTAAATAGTTTTTCTTTTTATTTTGTGGTAATTCTTTTCATCATAAATAATTGTCTTACAATTTTATTTTATTTTTTACAATAAGAAGGAAGGTTGCGGATGGTAGAAAAAGGTGTCTAACTAGAGGAGACGTGACAAAAAGATGAGTTTGTAACGGAGGATAAAAATATTTGGTCAATTAATCTAATAAAAACAATATGTTTTATATGCACACTCTAATTAGAGTAAAAAACAAAAATAAGAGGAAAAATAAGTAGATTATAAGTATCTCAAAATAAATAAACTATGATTCGTGAACATGTTTTTTTTCATACTTCAATCATGATTAAAATATACTGTGACGGTTTAAAGCGCGTTATACTATACACTTTTATTTTATTTAACAGGTTTTAATTTTGTGACAAGGAAACCAAAAAGGTGTAAAAAAATATACAAAATACTTAATTTTTATCTTTGTTATTATTATTTGAAACATGTTTTGTCCGACCCATTGAATGGGAGATATATGTCTCATGAATATTTTGTTTAGATAAATAATAATAATAATGATAATAATAATAATAATAAAATAAACAAATGTAAAATAAGATAATTCAAAATAAATAGTACGTGTTCATTATTATTTATTTTTAGGTAATGGAATTTAAAATACTATTTTATTAGACATAACGCGAACACCGCATGATATATTATTAACAATCCATATTTTGAAAAAGAATTTGAATAACTCCAATTTGACGTTTGACGAATTAGTCCTAAATGTAAAAGATAAAAAATATTTTATTTTTAATTTGGGTAAAGTTTATTAAATCAAATAGCTTCATTTCTCCCAAAATTTCCGCCTTTTGTTATGACCAGCTACACATTCTTTTTCCCAATCTTTTGTATTACTAAAGAGAATTTATTACGCAGAGTAGTAATATTGAATATACTTTAGAAGAGCATCAAGCCCGTCTAGCTCAGTTGGTAGAGCGCAAGGCTCTTAACCTTGTGGTCGTGGGTTCGAGCCCCACGGTGGGCGATTTTTTTGTGTTTTTTCTCCTAAATGATTTTTACTTCGTTCTCTTGTGTAGTGTTTTGCTGTGTTGCACGTGCACAAATTTTGTCATTTTCCTCCATAAAATAATTTAAAATTTTATAACATCTTCGTTTAAAATATCATTAGTGTTAATTTGATTGACAAAGATGAGGCAGTGTTTTAGACAAAATTGTTTAAATGAGTGATAATAGACATTTCTACCATCTTTTTACCCTAAAATCTAAAGTTGGTCTAATTTAAAGTCTATAATCCTTAATTTTTGTATAATTGAAGCCAATTTTTGAATGTGAAACTATTGCTAGTTTTAGCCTATTTTAAAAAATGATCAATAATAAGTATTTGTATTTTGCACTTGTATCACATCTACTGTGGTAGGCACTGTAGTCCTGCATTATTAGTTTTTCAGGTGTAGTTATGAATTACTCTTTCACAACGTTGATTGTGTGGCTCAAATGCTTACTTGCAATGATTCCACTAAGTTGTCTCATGACATGCATGGTGATGAAGCAAGGAAAAGGTAAGAAAAGATGACAAGGAAAAGTACAAAACTGAGAAAGATCACAGATTATACCTTATTTTTGTAGAAGGCAAAATGCAACTCAGTATAAAAACACAAACAAACATCACTCTTAAAGTTAACTAATTTTTGATAAACAGTGGTAGTCCCTCATTTTTCACTAACTATTACTAACAAAAGGAAACTAAACAGGATCAATACAATAAAAAAGTTCATAATTGAAGTTTAGTTTCTTGTTTCGGACATGGCAACAGTTTGCAATGGAATGATAAAAAAAAAGTACTGAATGAATGAACGCGGAGTTTAGTGTTGTGTAGGATGGTGATAAGAAAAATAGCAGGAAGAAATTTCCTGAGACAGTAGTACCCAACGCTATCATATATATATATATATATATATATTGCCATTTTTGTGGATTGAAAATGAAGCAAAGGCAATTCACAGGTATCCAAAGTTCTTCAAGGTTTTAATTTTTAACCTGAATCATCTTCGTTTCACGTATGATTTCTACTTCCTAGCCATGAATACTGCGAGCGAGAGGTTTGTCACGTTCCTCTGTTTCTTTCTGCTTCTCTTCATGACAACGTTGTCAAACTCCCAACCAGACCGTTTTATGAGACCCCTTCGTGGGAGTACCCTAGAATACTTCGAGGTGGGTTACCCTCCGCCGTCACACGAACCCCCTCCGTCCTGTAGCCACCGTGTCCTCCACCACTCCTTCGCAAACACCATCGACTCTCCTCCGTACACCACCTCCTACAGCCCTCCCCCGCGGTGCCCCGGCCCGTGGTCCCGCGTCGTGCTCCATTTCCACGCCCGCTGCAAGGGCGAGCAGTACGACCGCATCGCCGCCATCTGGATCGCCGGCGCCGAGATCCTCCGCACCAGCACCGCCGAGCCCACCGCTGACGGCATCTTCTGGAACGTCCGCAAGGACGTCACGAGATATTCCTCCCTCCTCGCCAAACCCAACCTCGATCTCACCATGATGCTCGAAAACATCGTCAACAACGAGTTCACTGGCGTCTACCACGTCACCGTCACTCTCCTCTACTACAACGAGTACACCCTTAAGGCCCCCGTCCGAGTTCCGTTTGTCCCCTGCCCTGAGGAGCTCACTTTCAATCCAATTTCTCTGCCCAAATCTCGATCTCTTATCCAGGATCCTGGCTCCAGAGGCGTATATGAGTCACCGGCGGATTTGATTATTCCGATATCTGATGATGGACGGCGAGGGTTTTGGTTCAAGGTGGAGAAGGAGAAAAGTTCCTGCTCCCGGAAAATTCGAATTCCGAGAAACACCTATCGCGCGGTGCTTGAACTGTACGTTTCTTTTCACGGAAACGACGAGTTTTGGTACTCGAACCCGCCGACTTCGTACATCACGGCAAACGGTTTGGCGACGAAGCGTGGGAACGGCGCGTACAGGGAAGTTTACGTAACGATCGACGGCCAGGTTGTCGGGTCGGAGGTTCCATTTCCGGTGATATTCACCGGCGGGATCAACCCTTTGTTCTGGGAGCCCATGGTGGCGATCGGGGCTTTTAACCTTCCCTCATACGACATCGATTTGACGCCGTTTTTGGGGAAAGTTCTGGATGGGAAGGAGCACGTGTTCGGAATAGGGGTGGTGAAGGGTATATCTTACTGGCTGATAAACGCAAACTTACATATTTGGTTGGACCATGAATCGATGGTGGTTCATGCTAATCCCGTGGTTCATCACAGTCCTGAAACTTCCATCGAACGGCAAGAGGGGTTTCGAGGGCTTGATGGGTCGTTTGATGTGGACGCGGAGCAGGAAATGCACATCACAGGGTGGGTCATGACTAGTGCTGGCAACATCACCACCACAGTTTCTCAGGGATTCTCGTTCAAGAACTTCATAAAGTTCCAACACAATGGGAGTATCAAGACCGTTAAGCAGAAGTTCAAGGCAAAGAAAAAAGTGAAGGTGATCGATGGAAATGGTGAATCTATCACCAGGTTGAAGGTTAGACGAAGGTACCCTTTAAGGGTTGTCACCACCACTAAGGAGTTTCCCGATGGTACATACCAGCTTGTCACAGAGCTTTCTCATACTCTCAATGAGAAGCATGTAAGTGGGTGCTTCTCGAAATCCATTACCAATGCCCAGAATTCCAAGGGCTGGATCGAGGTGAAGGGTCACTCTGTTGTGTCGGGTCAGGCAAGCACCACGCAGAATTATAGTTATGTTGATGGGTTCATGTGCTACTCCCGGAATGTTGCAGCGGCTAATGGAAGGATTGTCTTGGACAATTCAACTTTTGTTTGTGAAGAGTGAAGATTCTTTGTAGTTTCTTGTAGCGTACATGTTTTTATGTAGTTTCCTGCATAGGGTTTTAGTTTTATTTTTTCTAGGAACAGGAATGTGTAGTAGTGTAGTATCTTTTGAATCTGCATGTATGTATGTATGTATTGCTTCCATTCAGCCACTGTGCCTGGATCTAGACACAGAAGAAAACACAGGCTAATGAAAATCTAAAAAGCTTCTCCGTAAGCAAGGATCATAGCATAAGTATATGGTTCCTGACAGAGTAGAGCTTGCACATAACAACTGCGTGCCAAAACTTATGGTAAAGGTAACTCATCACAGCATGAGTATCCGGAAAAGAAAATATATAAGAGAAACAAAATCCTCCGTATTACTATTACTATAAATAAATGTATGGCTGACAAATTTCACACTCGGACAAGATTACTTGTCGGATACAATATTCCTTTCTTGAAATTCATTCTTTTTGCACCTACCTTTTATCCAGAATATACCGATACATAATCCATGGGTGATTGAAGATTTATTCATGTTCTTAACCCAATGTACATTCAGTCTGAAGAGCTCGTAGGTCGCCAGAAACCCTTCCTAGCTACAAGAAACTGATCCTGATGCAACGTGACAGACCAGTGAAGTGAACGCAAAATTGGAGTGAGCTTGTTTAGTATCTCCATAGAATCGTGAACCACGAGATATCCATTTGGTCTCAATATGCGATCAATCTCCACAGCCACGTCTAAAATGTCACATCTGACAAAAATTGTTCACTATCAGAATCATATACGTATACCAGTGTTGTGTTGTGTTGTGTAGAAGTGACAGAGTCCTATAATAATAGTAATTAAAAGAGAAATAACATGATCTTATAGATATTAGTTTCTTCAAGAATCATACCTTGGCTCAAGATATTTGAACAGAAAGCTAGAGTGAAGAAGATCGTATGTGCGAGGATAGGTACTAAAGGACTCGCACCAATCATGATACATTCCTATAAACCCTCTGTCCATTATAATACTAAGAGTATCAGGCACATCAATAGGTACTACATTCATCACCCACACTGGAAGATCAACAAGAGCAGCAGCAAATCTGCAAAATATGACGGACGTGGTATCAGTCACAACGAAACTTGGAGGAAACTGTCAATAACATGCCATTGTTACATCATGAGTAGTTCTGATAGAAAATCAAGGATATGGGTTATTACTACCAATGCCCTCAAGAATGTATGGGGAAAAGAGCTAGAATTTAAGAAAAGAAAATATTACTTTACCCTGCATAACCAGCATTCATGTCCATTACATTTCTGACACTTGACCAATTTATAGGGAGACCATTCACATAAACATCTGAAACTAATTCAGACCAGCGTTTGCTGTCCTTGAAGAACTTATCCTTGGAAACTGAATCAGTAGGTAAGCTAGGTGGCTTACTGGTAAGCCTCTGGGGCCAAGACTTAGGCCAGCTCAGCAGGTTACCCTTATCATCAACCGGAAGAGGAGTCAGGCAACTATTGAGCCTGGCATACCTAAACATAATCACAAGCATGAAGAGGAAATTAGCAAAGATAGAAACTAAACTAAGTATGGCACGACCTTCATTCTCATTTATAAGAAAAACAAAAACTAATTTGACACAAATTAAGAAAATCAGTAAACTGCATTAACTTTTATTAGTATCTTAATATAAGGTTACACATTAAATAAAACAAAAGTTGGCAAATTTGCTTATATTCAAGAAAATAAAGGGTGATCTTTACTCAAACGAGAACAGAGTACTTAGATCTAGCATTGCTCGCAATAGTCTCTTTGGCCTTTTTCTTAGAGATAATATTCATTTATTTTGTGTTGGAAGAATGGAGAAAGTATAAATTGATAGAAACATAAGCATAATAGAAATAAGATCCCAAGAAGAGAGAATCTACCATGAGCTGTTCTTCCCATCTTCATTTTCACACAAAGGTGGATTGTTCTCTTTACGTTTCTCATAGCAAGAAGATGAGGTGGGCTTCTGGTATATAACAAGTCCAATTCCAGATGAATCATGAGCCTTAGCCACAACCTTCCAGCACATGGCTTTTGTTATATCCACCATGGCTGCAGATTGACAAAGAAATTCTTCAACATAAAAGCTAAGAAGGCAGAACAAATTTGCTTTAGGGCATCAAGGTCAGCTCATACAAAAATTCAACTTCTCTGTGTATTAAATAAGATACATTCTCAGCACAGATGAAAAAATTATAACTAAAGAGGAAGGAAAGACAATGACACAAAGAGACACAAGATGAAGGTGAGAGAAAGAGAGAAAGACAAACCATTCCATACTTTCTGATCTCTTTCATCATCTCGGTAGACTGGTGTTGCAGACCATGCAAAGAAACCACCAGGTCTAAGAATCCTATTGAGCTCAAATAAGGGCTTCCCACCTAAAGTTGTGACAGTATTTGAGAATAATCATCTCTATCAGAGATTGGTCTAAATGGAACATGGAAGGAAATCCTGATATGGAAAGTGGAAGCAAGAAAAAAAAGATAAGTACCATCTGCATCCCAGTGAACCCTACATCGTGCACAATGGATCAAATCAAAGCCATTATCAGGAAAAGTCAACTTCTGTGTTCCAATGACAGAAAGAGTTGCAGGTATTCCTCGTTCCAAGGCAAACTGTATCTGAGCTTCATGTTCATCCTTTGGGGCAAATGACATAGTAATAACATTTTTGTCCAGCAAATAGGCACCAAAGCTAGCAACACCACAGCCAACATCTAGAACAACCCTGGTATGCTTTCCCCATTTAATTGCTGGTAATGTCTATGGTATAACCAAAATAATCAGCAGACCAGTACTACCACCATAAATGTACTGGTTTAAATCATTCATAAATCAAAACGAAACATTGCTACGCCCTCATTACAACAAAGTGTCATCGATTTTATTGGATAAAATAATATATCAATGCCAACTACTGTAAATTAAAAAAAAATGCCAACTCTTAATATCAGATCTTAGACATTTCCATCAATCCTGCTAGAGAGAAGCAATAAAACATTGCATCAACAGCACTAAGAAAAACAATTTCAACTACCGCTCCTGCCTAACATTCCTAATCATAAGCTCTGAGCCTTTTTTATGTGTTCATTTGAAATCAATATTCAGGCCAAGCAAGATCCAAAAGTAGTAAGGCTCTTCTCAGTCACTCCCCTTGTCCTCCCAATTTTTTGGTTCTTATTTTTCAATAATTGATTAAAGTTCATCAGTATCTATAACAGTCACACTTATATATATCATAATCATGGTTAATATGTGAATCCACATGGCAAAATACCTTCTGTATGAACTCAATGTAATGATCTACTCCATCTTTGAATTGAGTACCACCACCAGGAAAAACTAGATATTCTCCAGACTTTACTACCCAGTGCTGGTCTTTCTTGTACTCCACCAGCTTCGGATGAGGAACGTTATCATACCAAATCTGAAAATAAAGAAAATATAAAATTCCTCCTCCATTGTCTTCAAGACTAGTTAAAAGACTCAAATGAGACTTAACAAATAACAACTGAACACTATTTTCATTACTTTATTAGAATAAATTGGTATGTGACAAATCATAAAGCAAAACCCGTTCAGAATACAAGTAAAGCTAAGAGTACAACAATTTCTTCAATAACCTGCAGAACAATAGGTAAATGATTAAATAGTACCACAATAACAATTTATTCAACTTTTATGAATCTCACCTTATCCCTGCTCTTAGGCCACGGAACTGGGGCTTTATACCCTTTTGGAAGAGGCAACAAGCAGTGAAGACTAGTCTCAGGGCAATGTCTTTCCCTGTGCTCCATGTGCCTCCTTGACTTAAGAGCCTTAATTGCCAAAAAATTATCCAAACATGGTATAAAATCAACATTCTGCGGGTCCTTACACAGCTTCCAATCAATGGTCACAGCATCCTCCTCTGGGGGCAAACCTTGGTCTTCTTCAGCAATGACATTGGTCACCTTTGGAGGAAGCTCTTGCTCTTTCGGTTTTGAAGCATGATGAGGAGGTGCTTGGTGTTGGATAACAGAATAGAAAGCAACAGGGTTTGAGGTGGTGCTGGAGAAGCTGAAGAGGAAGAACGCGACACAGATGAGCAAGATTAAGAGGGTGAAAATGAAAGGGTATTTCCTCTCTTTGAAGAAGTCTTCAGCTAAAATTGCCATTTTGGTTTCTCACTCTGCTGGGAGACATAGAATAGACATGAAGATGATGCAAGAGCTTACGAAGAAGAATGGGACATGTTGCTGTCTGAACAAGATCAAAGGATAAAAAAGTGGGAATCTTGTGGTTGTCCTTCAGATCCTAAAGACTGTGTACTTTGGTGGTCAGATTCAGAATTCAGAACTCAAAGCGCACGACTTCCAACTCAACCCAGGTTCTTGCGCTCTGTAACCGACGCGTTTGACACTGACAATGGTAGCGTTGTGCTTTCTTTTACCAAGGTACACCGACCCAGTTCATGTTATATCTTTAACCATAAAAATAAATGCTCTTTTTTTCATCATTTAAACTGTAGCAGGACGTTAAGATTATCCAGATATATGATAATGTGATATCTATATTTTGTATGGTATAAAATTAAGCTTATAATTTGAAAAAATAAAACATAAAAGAAGAATAAAAACTAATTTTTTACATATATTATTATTAATAAGAAGGATGCAACATGTAATTCAAATATATATAAATATTTAAATGTTATAAAAAATAATCAATCGTATAAGTAATGTTAACAAAAATTAATTATATGATTAGTCGTAGTTAACAAAAGTTAATTAAATTAATTTATTGAGATCTTGTCATTTTCAATAATTTCAGATATATGAGTTAGTTTGAAACTAAATCATTAATTATATCAAATAAATCATTAATTAAATTTCACTTTTTTATTAAGTCATCTTGTTTGCGAGGTCTTTTTCGAGTTTTTATTTTTAAAACCAATAAACTTATCATGCTTCAAGTATGTTATGAATTATATCAATTATATTTGGAGCATTAATAATTGACATATGTAATTTAATCTTATAATTAATTAACTAATTTTTATGATTGAATTATCTTTTGAATTTCTAGTTCACATATTTTGTACGAGGATCAAGATAATAATAATAATTCATTCCAAATAATATTGTTTTATTTATTGCTCTAATGTTGAAAAAAACTTGTTCATCAAAATGACGATAAACAAATTGAACTATAAATAAGTCTCATAATGATGGTTTAAGACATATTACTGATGGAGAATCATGTATGATACATTTTTCAATCATTTGTGAGGACCCATCATAGTTAGAGATGACAATGGGTTGGATCGGACACGGATGTTGAATCAGATACGGATAATGTCAATCGCTACCTAACCTGCAGCAAAAAAAAAATTCACCTGTTACTTATTGGATGTCGTTCTAATATCAGTGGATATTTTAAAACTCGCAGATATTCGTGGACACCCGCGGATATTTAAAAAGAGATATTTTATAAATTTTTAAAATAAAATTACAAGAAAATATAAAATATAATATAAATTAAATTAAATTTAAACTAATAAAATATAAATTATTTTTTTATTAAATTAGCTTAATAAAATATAAATTAAATTTTAATTTTTTATAAGTAATGGATACGTATAAATAATATGATACTCACACTTAATCCTTTTATAAACAGATATTAAAATACTCGTAGGTAATGTAATAAATATCCACGAATATCAAGTATCCACGGTAGATTTTATAGGTGGATATCCACATACACAAGTATTTTTGTCATCCAGCGAAATTGCATATCCCCAAGTAATCACTGGAATATTAACTCTTATAAGCAATGGTTTTACAATAAGTTTTAGACGTTTTATTAATAATTTTGTAACTTCATTTTGAGTATCAACACTTCTAGATTTTCAAATTAAATTCTAATTAACATACAACACTCATAAAAAAACATGTAGATTCACCAACATTATTAGAACAAATTTTCATAATTTGATAATCTAAGAACTGAATTCTTAACTTGATTAACTATGTTAATAACTTTACAAATGTCAATTGATAATAAATAAATATGTTAAAGTGAGTGTCCATCAAGTATTTTTTTCATCATGACCCAACCGATCATACCAAAGAGAATTCATTTTGTTTTATAAACTTCTCAATTATATTAACATACATTTTAATTGTACTTGTTACCTACATAAATGGTGATGATCTTTATAGTTCCTAATTGTTATTGGTTGTTAAAGGTAATGATGACATGAGATTAGAAAATATGACTATCTCGTTATTGAACCCGTTTCAATTAAAATAACAAAAATCATTTTTCACTTTACATTAATAACAATATTGATTTAATAATATAAACCTACCTTTTTGGACATGGACATATGTAAGCAAAATGATGTGACAGAATAATAATTATGTCACTCAATTAACAAAAAGTTGATCAATAAGTATTCAATTGAAAATATAAACATTTTTAGTACTTAATATGTAAATAATTAATAAATAATCAATAAAAAGTACTCAATGATATAAAACTTAATTAAACTATTAATATAAAAAATATATTAAATGGTAATAAATTATTATTGATTATTTCATAATGATGCATTAAATGTAAATATATAGAGAGAGGAGGAAAACTGTTTTTAGTAGTTTTATACACAAAATAAAATTTTCCAATTCTCTTATAAACTTGTTTCAAATTAGATTAAAGAGTGAATTTTAAATCTAATTTTATAAAATTAGAACTGGTAAATGATAATTCGGTCTGATCCACCATGGATTAGTCACTTAATGAGTTAATCCAATCCGATTCACTTAGCAGTGAGTGGAAAAAATTTGAATCCGATTCGGTTCAAGACGGGTTGGTAGATTAAACGGATTGACTCACTTAATTATAAGTTTTTTTTAAATAAAAAAATTATAATTTTTTTAATTCAAATCTAAATAAATTTCTCTCTAAAACGATGTTAAAGCAGATGTGGCATTCTATGTATGTACTAAGCTATTGGGTTGTTTAAATTGGTTAAAATTGGAGTTAGTGTATTGAGTTTATGAGTCTTTGGCCAAATTAGTATTCAATTTAACATTTTAAGCATATTTTGAACCAATCAATAAGTTAGGAATATCATTTTCATCAATTGTGTAGGTTCCTAGTACAATTAGATCACAAATTTCAGGTGTAGACTATCTTGTATAGCGCTAACTTCACTAATGAGTAGACCAAAATATGAATTGTTTGGTGTTGAGCGGAAGCAGAACACCGTTAACCACTAGTTACCATTGCAAGTCTAGAGCTAAATTCATATTTAATTCGCTAAGATTCATTAGACAGACCAAAATGCGAATTATCTAATATTAAGTGAAAATAAGACACCGCTGAACGCTAGTTATCATTGCAAGTCTAGAACTAAATTCATGTTTAATTTGTTCAGTATTTAAGATAAAACAGGTAATGCAAAAAGAATTCATTCAATCAAATACATCATATGATCAAACTATAGCTGTTATCTCTAGAAGATTTCCTGTATAGAATTGGATCCAACAAAATTTGCCACATCATTTGGATGCCAATAACATTTTAACTTACCAAACCATGATTCTACTAACATTCTTAATGACAATGTTAGTTCACATATGTTAGCTAGAAAAATATCATTCGTAATCAATTCTTGTCATAAAAATCTTCATCAACTATTAGATATCTTATTTTATGTGAATTGAGATATCTGATAGAGTTTAAATAATCTTCTTTTAAGTTATTGCATAAGTGGAATGCACACATGCATACACACTTTCATCCACCCATCTATATTCAACCACTCAAATTATATGCACAAAAAAAAATATATATTTTTAAACAAGTTAAAAAAATTGAAGCAACCTTTTATCATAAATGTCTATTTTTATACATTGTATTAGTGAATGTAATTTTAAATGAAAATGAATAAGATATCTATATTTGATACGATCCTGTCCAGGAAAGAGTACGATCTTTTCTGAAAATGTGAAGAAAAAGAAAAGAGAGAAAAAGAAGAGAAAGACAAGAGAGGAGAGAGGAGAAAGAAAATAGAGAGAAAGCAAAGAAAGAAAAAAAGTAAGAGAGAGAAGAGAAAGAAGAGAAAGAAGAAAAAGAAAGAAAAAGAAGAGAACATCATAATTTGTTATTAAAAGAAAATACTAACTGACCTATTTTTGTTTTGTCCCTAGGAAAGATTTGCTTATCAAGGAACCATGACATCAACAAAGGAAGGAAGACATGATGACAGAAAAGGAAGACACAAGCCTAAAACTCAAAGAACTTGTGTTTGATAATCTATTAGCTTGTTTGTCAATTCATTTGGATATTCAAAGTCATTCTCTTAGTATGGAAACAAACTTAGAAATATATGCACATGGGTTAGCTTGTTTGACCATCTCTAAAAAGTTTAAGGATAATCAAAGTCATACTTATAGTTTGATTGTTTACTTGAGAAATATTCATTTGATCTTTTTTGAACATTGTATCTTTAATTTAAAATCATTTGATGATATTTGCAGGTAGGTATTTAACCCTGGAGGCAGACCTCCAAATCTTTGATAATAAGATATTGACCTCTTAAAGGATCCAAATCCCATTTTAATAGATTTCTATTTTGGATTATTTTACATTTATGTTTTTGTTTGTGCATAGGATCTTCTAGAATTCGGCCAAAATTCCGTCTGGGGAGAATGATAAAGAATCTTCAAGTACGAATTTGAGGACAAATCCTTTTCAAGAAGGATAGTATGATAGAGGACTATCTCCTAAAACATATATGAAAAGAACTAGAAGAAGAACATTTACAATTCAAATGATATATGACAAAGTCAAAGATCAAAACACGTCTCTTTGAATCTTGATTCTTATAATCTTTCATAAAGAATGAAATTTAAAGAACATGAAGATCATCAGCACAATTGAAGAATAAATTAGGAAGTTAAATAAATTGTATTTTTATTTTAATGGCAAACAATTTGTTTCTATTTTTCAAGTTATTTTTGGACCAAATGTCATTAGGCTTTCTTTTAGAATTTCTTAGGTACCTTAAACATTTGTACCTATATATAAGGGCACCAAATACATTGCAGACATTTTTGAGTCATAATATATGCATTTGTATTTTTGAGAGAAAATTATCTTTTCTTGGTATAGAACTCTGATTCTTATTAAAGATTAACATCTTTGTGGCGAATATTCCTTGACTTATCAATCTGCTGCTAGATTGTGACGTCTCCATCTCTGTCTTATTATGCGTTTTTCTCTGATTTATTTCAGAAAAAATAGTACTCTTTCATAGACAAAATCGTATCAATATTTAAGTAGAAATCATCTTAAAATATAATGGAAAAATAACTCTTCATACAATCTAATAATTTTAATTATTAAATAAAACACACTTGATATTTAAAGAATACTCTTTTGAATAAAAAATAACACTTGCAAAGAATAGATGGGCAAAATCAACTTAAAAATAGAAAGAATACTTATATTGAGTCATACATTACTTATTATACACACAATATATATATATATATATATATATATATATATATATATATATATATATATATATATATAGTTATATAGTTATATAGTTATATAGTTATATAGTTATAGTTATGAAACGTTTACATATATTTTAAACCACAAGATAGTTCAAAATTCAATTCCTAGGTCAAACTACTGGTCAACCATCATATTAACGACCTTTATAATAAAACCCCTTATATATTTTTTTTCTAACACAAATTCCACCTTAACAAAAAAATCACACCAAAAATCAAATTTCTTAGATATCAGAGCAGTGTCAACAAAAGCTTATTTCTATTTGTTCATTTTCAAAGGAGTATGTTACTAGTTTTGGGTTATTTCTGCAGTGTCAATTTTTCAAAGGTTAACATGATTGTTACTAAAAAAACATCATAACACAATTATTATTTTCCATTTTACATGTCACTGAATTTGGCAAACAATATTTAGTGAGAAATACAAATCTAAGTGGAAGTCAGAGAATAAAAGGCTCCCCTGTTAAGAAGCAATTCGCAGATATCATGGTGTCCCCAAATTTTGGCCATGTACAAAGGGGTAGCACCCCTCTTATTCACAACATTAAGGTTCACACCCTTCTCAACCAATACTTGCACCGTCCCTACATCGCCGCTCTCCACCGCCATATGCAAGGGCACGTGACCTTCCTCGTCTTCACATTCCAAGTCCAAACCTTCTAATTCAACAAGCACCGTCATCACATCCTTGTGCCCTTTAAAAGCCGCAGCATGAAGCGCCGTCAAACCGTACTGATCGCGATACTTCACACTCCCACCACCTTTTCGCAGCAGTGCCTTCACTTCATTCGCCTCTCCGTTCCTCGAAGCCTCGAATATTGCTTCTCCCAGTTCCACCACTTCTTTCTGAACAAAAAAAAAAATGAATATAAGCGTTTTATGTGATGGGCCAAGTAATTTGGGTTGGGCTTTGGCTTCGGCTTTACTTACATTTGTGTTGGCATCTTCTGCCACGTGTACTTCATCGGAGGCGTTGGGGCTGGGGACTATTCTCAAGCCGGCTTCCAGGAGGAGGTGAACCATGTCGTCCGGCTTCAGCAGCTTTGTGGCGGCGCCGAGGAGCGATTCTGCTTCGGCGGGTGACAAATCCGCGAGCATGGAACGCTGTCGTTTGATCAAGTTTCTAACGGCGTCAAGGTCTCCACGCGTGACGGCATCGTTAAGGAGGAGGGGCCCCACGAAAGCAACCTTGAGTTTGATGTCCCGAGTTTTGAATCCGTAGGGGCGAGAGGCGAACCACGAGTTGATGGACTCGGGGTGAGTGGACACGGACGAGTTCGCGGGGAACTCGGCGGTTTTCACGAGGAAGCGGTCTGAGGGGGAGCGAGGGAAGGAGCGAGGGAGATGGGACTGCGGCTTAAGGATGACTTTGAAGGTGGCGAAGGATAAAGGGGGAATGAGTCCACTCGGTGGGTTAACCAGAAACTTTTTTGGCGATGAGGTTTGGATCTTGAAGGCCACTGGTGCGGTTGGGTTTAGAGAGCGAAGCCGCACCGTGGCTCGGCATTTGCAGTCGAGTGCGAACTGTATGCGCACTTCTGCGGGTTCGCACACTTCCACCAGTGCCTCCTCCATCTACCAAAGCTCGATTCTCTGTGCGGGATTGGGATTGGGCTAGGTGGGTGAACGTGAAGTGTAGATGAGCACTGAAAATGAGAGTCACGTGACACTGTGTTGTAAACCTAACGTCCCTCCAGGCGCGTGTCCAATTTCCATTTTACATGGTTTTTCATCTTTTTCTAACGAATTCACCTTCGATGGATAAAAAATGAGAAAAATAGTTGATCATGTGGAGCCCACTCTAACAGCAAGAGTGCGCTAAACAACGTGCTACAGTGTCTCTCCATTGACACGTGTCATAGTCACGCTTTGTAGCACGGAGCACCCTCGGGTAGTCTTTGTTTGCTACATTCGTGGTTAGCATAGGCGTGTTTGTTACTTGCTTGATGCGTTACAACACTATACATTGCATTTTTGGCGGGTAGAAAGTGTAGCACGGCGAAGCGAGTGCATAGGAGTGAGTGTCTCTTGCGAGGTTTGCTTTCAAATTCTTCTTTCTTTGCGTTTCTTAATTTGAGATAAACCGAGTTTTTGCTACTTTGGTGAATACAGTTATGTATGTACATACAGATAGTTGAATTTCTCTTGTATCGAAGATGTTCTACTCTCATCAGCTTCTTGCTCGGAAGGCTCCTCTTGGCCAAATATGGTAACTCCGTTTCCATATATTTCATTCTTCGGCTTCATGTTTCTGCTCTGTATTTGTTATAACTCTGATCGCAACGGTTCTCTGTTTTCTGTTACATCAATTTTTGTCGTCATGCTTGTCCATTTCTTTGTTTGTGTGAAGCGTCTACTAGTGCGACGTTTATATATCTATTCTCTATAAAAATGTGATCATGCAAAACCAGTTACGTCGTTGTTGATTTACGAATGTTTTTGTTGCTGAGTTTTTTTTTTTCTTTTCTATTCATATAACGTTATCAGTGATTATGGATTTCAATTTTGTTTAACATCCGCGTTTTGTTTCTAAAATGAAAAATAAAAATATTAGTCGCTTTTTCTCACTGGTTCTTCATGAAGGATGGCTGCCACTATGCACGCAAAGATAAACCGAAGAAAGCTGGACAAGCTTAACATCATTAAGATCTGGTAATGGTTACTTGCACGCTTATTTTGGTGTAGCCTACAGTTATATACGTTGCCAACTAAAGGAGCTGATATATTGTGTTCTTGTTTCTTGTACTTGTTTTATAGCGAAGAGATTCTGAACCCATCTGTTCCAATGGCTCTTAGACTTTCTGGAATTCTCATGGGTGCTCTCTCGTTGCTATCTTCAGTTTCAATTTCTATTTCAGTTAATGGGTAGAAATTTAGCATATCTCCGCGCCTCTGCTTAATTGTTGTTGCGTTTTTATCAGGAGGAGTGGTGATTGTGTATGAGAGAAAAGTGAAGCTCCTTTATGGTAAACTTTGAATCCGTGTTTTCATGATTAATGTAACATTAGAATATTGAAAGTCCCTTTTCATTGCACAACGATTTTATCAGAATTCTCTACTTTTAGTTTATAATTTTATCTTATTTTTTTCTCGTAGATGACGTGACCCGTTTTCTGGTACGAAGCTCAAGGCATTTCCTGAGAATTCAGTTTTATTTTTTTCCTTTTTTATATTTTTTCCCTATGGGTACAAGGTTGAGATAAACGAAGCATGGAAGGTTAAGACTGTCCCTGATCCTACATTGCTCCCCAAGGCAAAATCCAAGGCCAAGTTAGTCACATTTGTATGCTCTGTTATTCAAGTTACCAGTAATATACTTCCTTTCAGATAAATATGTGACTCAGTAATTTTATTATTTTTTTCAAAGATTTAAGGAAAATATATACTTAAATGGGTTGTCTGTACATCATTAGTTAATATTTAACTCTCCTATGCTCTAAAGTAACTCTTTTTCTCTTTGACAGTAAAGAGGCTGTTACTCTGCCAGGGATCCGTGAGACGAACGTGGCTGATATTGAACAGTCCCTTCAGTTTTCCAACACAGGCACCACAACTGGATTCCAACATAACGCCTATTTCACTATGGTATACGTATCTGGTCTCACTGCATGGAATTAGAAAGGGAAAAGAACTAATCAATAAAATTGATCGCCAATTAGGTTGAGCTAATCCAAACCCTTGTTTATTGCAGCGACTTGATAGCGTGGATGAACCCTTCATTAGTAGTGGAGCAAGAGAGGAACAAGATCCATCTGAATTTCTCCATCAAGGTTGTCTTCCTTGGATTTGCTAAACATATATAAGTAGTTCATGCGAGTATCAATTTGCTCACTCTCATCATTCTCAGCTGACGTAGAGAATATTACCTTATTTGAACGCTTTGAAACATTCCACGCTAATGCGGATCCATACAATCGCTTTGAGAGGTTTGTAGTTTCGATCATCCTTATTTTGTATAGTAGTCTTTAGTTTCTAGCAACAATCCATTTATTTTTTTGGATAACTGTGGCAGGTTTGATATTGAAGGAGATGACGAAACACAGGTAAATGTAACTTCAGGAGATCAAATTCCAACTACGCTTATACCCTCCCCACCTCATCAAGATGAGCCCACCAGAGGTGATTAGGATAACAATCATTTGTTTGTCTGTAAACGTGAAAATTGTAAATAATGTTATAGAAACTTGTATCTTGACGACTAGCTACCGATAATAGTAGTTTTGGCTGTTACTCTAATGTTATTTTAATTTTTAACATTTTGCTTTTAAATTATTGGTAGACTTTCCCTACACCTTAACTGCGTTTTTTATTTTAGTTTCTCAGCATTTCCTTAGTCGGTACCCTACTCATGTAGCTTATGGCACTGGGTTTTTGATGGAAGAATAATGTAACATCTAGACCAAATTGCATCACCTGATCTTTTAGAAGCTTGCATAGTTGAGTATTCCGTATTGAGCTAGGCTACAACTTGAAGTGTACTATAGCTTAAGGTTTGTAAAGGAGTAATGAGTGTCGGATTACTAGTGTTGTACATACAACTTAAGAATTGTAGGGGAATAATGGAGTTTCTGTACTGAATTGTATATACAACTTGTGTATCTCTCAACGTCCTGTTTTACCTTTCCTAAGGGAGAGGAGGTTTAGTCTTTGACAAATGACTATGAAAGATAAGCAATTGCCACTTTTAGTTGGTGGCGTGTAGGTAAAAATTTATTTTGGTATTATAAGTTGACTTGTAAAAGGACATCTTTCGCATAGAAACCGAAGTATTATCATGAAAATTTAGTGATCATGGGATTACATTTCAGCTACATTACCATTTATTGTTATGATAATTCAAGATATAGTTTTTCCCTTATGAGTCAGGCAAATATTAAAAGTGGAAATGACTAAACACTGTCAATATAAAAATTAAAAAAGAAAGAATGAAATTTGTTTGCTGACATATAACTTCTGCAGCTGATATGTTTGAAGACCTTCATCCTGAACAACAGGACATTCAGCAACCTAAGGAAGCCATGACACCCAGACAGGTACGACTACTATTTAAAACTACAATGACCGTTACGACTGATGAGAAAAGAAATGACTAAACTTAGAAGTGCAATGCAACAGGAACCTAGAAGGCGGGGACCAAATAAAAGGAAAAGAGGACATCAATTGGATATCGAAATGGATTATGAGCAAACCATTATTCCTGTTCACATATATCAACACTGGCTTCAGAACGCTTCTGATATTGTCTCGCGAAGGGGAAGAAAGAAACAGGTTTTTTTTTTTTCATTTATTGTTTTCCATATTTGATATTTTAGGAACCAGACAATTTTTTAAGGAAAGATGAATGGGGAGTCCAATATCATAAAAGGAAGAAAAATAATAAATGTGAAGCAGATAAAATTGGAAATCCAATAATATGTTCAACAAAATACTTCCACTATAAACACTACCTTCTCTCTGTTGCAGCAAACTAATGTTTTGTCTTCAACAAAGATAGCCAACCTCATGAAGCTGCCACCTGTTGCGCTCAGTGGTGATTTATTTACAGCTGAAAATAACGATATATATTATCCAGCACCTATTCTTGACTTATGGATTAAGAGCATTCAACCACCCCACGATTCACCTTCAGGTTAGCATAGAGTCCCTCTCTGGGATGTGTCCGGGGAGGGGGCGATTTAAAATGGTATATTAGTTGATCTTAAGAAACTAACCAACCTTTATATGGATTTTAGCTGAAAGTAACAAACTCAATTTTATGCAGAAAGGATTTCAGCCCACCAGCCTCCGGAACCATCATTTTCATCCCCTCCAGGAGTACACAGTAGTGGAGATTTCATGCAATTTGTTAGTCTTAAACTCCATCCTTTGGTTTGCTTTTCTTCATTTTAGGAGGATATGTAGCTTATCTCTGATAAAATGTCCAAATGTGAAGCCTTCTGAAGATTTTGACAGTAGACCAGACTACCAGGCACCTCCAGTAGAGAAGCAGAGGAAAAATGTCCTCATGGATGAACTGACGGCTAGCCTTTTGAGAGGGCATGAATCTACTCCTCATGTCTCATCTGTGAAAGCCGGTAATTTTTATTGATCTGTTTATTGGATCTTTCAATTCTCTAATGGACGTCCCTGTGTAAGGAAATACGACATAATTGTTCTTGGATATGTTTTTCTAGGAGACAGTGCGCATTCCTTTCCAAGACCAGCGTCTGAACATGGTCCTGCCTCACATTCAGACTTTGATTCGGGGAGGTAGTTGGTTCAATTTATAACCTACCGAATATTGTTCGATAACTCATTATAGTTTCAAATGTCCATTTCACCTTGATATCTAAAGGACAAAAAAATATTATAGTTTTGCACATGTTGAGTAAAATTTGTTGTAGTCTGATGCTTCAGAAATATTAACAGATTCAAAAATAAAAGGTATTCTTCATCAGCAAACAGCAGTGGAGGCCTTGAACCACTAGTGGAAGACGTAAATTTCAAGTTAGCTAGGCTGTATGAAGATGGTCCCACACCTGATCAAGGTATATTACTTGTTAAGGCTTTTTCTAACATTGGAAGAGGACCACTTGCAATGGTATATTCTTTATTCACTTATCACACACATCAGTCTCACAAGTTCCTTTTCAGAACTCCTCGTGGAAACAGGACCCACTCAAACTCAAGTAAACATCAATCAACCCAGTGACAAGATAACCGATTCCATCCAAGCGTATGAATCTCTTTAATTAATTATTAACCATAATTACAGATGTAATTTTGGATAATAATAATAATAATAATGCATATTCCTTGTATTTGAACAGACATATGAAGGCACACTTTGACACTCCTGGAGCTCCTCCCGTCGAATCCCTCCATAATCTAGCTGCTGGAATGACACGGACATCAGCAGCACAACTTTTCTATCAAATTTGTGGTATTATTCTTTAGTTCCTTTATCTATCCTAAATTTAAAATAGGTTTAAATACATTCAAATTCTCAGTTTTTATTTTAAGCATTTAATCCTTTTTTAAAATTATTTATCTAATAAATAAATAAAAGTTGATTTGTGTAGTCGATATTATCTCCGTTAATTCTGTTTCACATATGTTTGTATGTCCTTTTAAATTAAATTAAAGGACAATGATATTTTAATAATTGATAATATTTTAACATTATTTATGTGTCATTTTGTTATGGTCCAAAATTACTCTATAATCAATAATAATAATAATAATAATCATAAACACTACAGATAAAGTGTTAAAATGTTTGAAAGGATTATTATCTTGAATTAAAATAGAGAAATGTGATCTTTATACTGTAGAGATATAATATACATTGCGACTTTTATGTTTATTAATAATGTATAAGGATAATCTTTGACTGTCATGATTAAAGGGATTATAAGGGAAATTTAAAAATATTTTAATAATTAATTATAAAAGTTAATAATTGAGTTGGGGCAAAAATACAAAATAAATATAATTTATAGATTTCATCAAAATCTTATAATTTTTTAGATTATCATATGAAGAAAAAATTAATGAAATGTTTGAAATAAAAAATGGTCATATATTAATTTAAATCTTCAAATTAATAGTTTAATGTTATATTCACTACTTAACACCATCATTCAATAATAAAGTAGGTCATTTAAAATAATAATCGTAAACTTTAAAAAAATATAATATAACTATTTATGATTGGATAATAGTATAGATATATTTAAAATGTTAATACACATTTTTCTTTTCCTCTTTAAACAACGGAAAACATTATAACTCCTAAACTTTATTTTCTTTTTTTTCAAATAAATATTCTGAACTTTAATTTTTTTTAATTTGTTATAAAAAAAATTATCTTTTACAAGGCATATTGAATTTAAGTTTTTCTAAATTATCCTTACAGTTTATTGTTTTAATAAATAGACACCTAAATTTTTAATTTTATTAAAAACTTATTATGTTATGGATATTTTTTCTTAAAAAAATTAAATAGTTTATTTTAATCTTAAAAGAATTAACTTCAACATCTTAGAAAAAATTATTTATAAAAAAGTTGAAAAGGTTTAAAGATTAACTATGATAATATTCAAACTTCATTTGTCTATTTAAAAATAGTAAAGTTTAAAAGAATACGTTATAATAAAATTAATTTTCAATACATTTATTTCTTAATAAAACAAAGTTTAAGTATAAGTTAAGATAAAATTAATGTTAAGGTTTCTATTTATTAAAAAGACTAGAGGTTTAAACTCTTTTTTCCTAGAATAGACATTCAAGTTATAGTGCCTAATTAATTCTTTCATGCATAGTTCTTGCTTCCCGCGATGCCCTGAAAGTGGAGCAAAAGGTGCCCTATGGAGAGATTCTCTTCTCTAGAGGATTAAAAATGTGATGAAGTTTTGGTTCCCCTCAGTTATCTATGTTCTTGTAATTTGCTTCTTCTCCTTTGATGTCTTATTACTATTGCAGTTTGTGCTCTTTATCAGCAAGCTGTATTGAAGTTTAATTTAGTTTACAATCATTAGTTACGACATTGCTGTTCTTTTGCTAGGATTACAAACAGGTTCTTCATTCCTATTCTCACTTTTTTCTAAATTTTCTCATGATTGCGAGTGCGGTTATCATCACTTCCAAGTTATTTGATAATTATTTTATCAGTTAGAATATTGTTTAAACAAAATACACAAAATACGTTTTTTTGATGAAACAGGATATTGATAGATTGAGACAATTTTTATATACTTGTTATTTATAGGAGGATGTACCGGAGCGGTTACCTAATATCTTTATCAGATTCATCAGATTGTATTGACTTGAGTTAATAATTTCTTTTAAATATTTGAAAAATTAAATAATTTAAAACGTATGTTATATTAGAAATAAAATTATCAAAATGTACAATATTCTATTTTATTGTGTTATAATTGGTAAGGCGAATTTGATTTATTTACAAAATATATAGATTTTAAATATGTCACACCATATATTTCATCCTTAATGATTCTGCAATCACTCTTCACAATTACAAAAAACGTTACGTTATTAGTTAAAAACTTTACATTAAATGTTAAATTATTTTAATGGAGTCGCTTCTGTATTTCCATTAGAAGTTGGGAAAAAATGAGTTGGGTTAGACTAAGTCACTTCTGAAGAATCTATGGGTGAAACTAGTCGGATGGCAGATATTTACAAAATATATATAAGATTTACCATATTTTAAAAAAGAATAAAATCATTCAAAGTATTTATAACGAATTTTCTAAATATAAATTCAAATAAAACCATAATCTGAATCATAAATTATATAAAAGAAATATATATCAATGAGTATAATACTTTTTGACAGCAATACGCATGATAGAGATTTTAAAAACATATACGCCACAATTATTTTTTTGCTTCTCTTTTCAACTTATACTATAACCTACGGTAGTGTTTGAAGATTTTTTAAATTTTCCTAATATTTGAGGTTTCACGTCACGTGTGAAAGCATTGTGAAAACTGAAGATTTAAAAAGCTTGAGAATAAAATATTTGTAGAAAGGCATAATAAAAAAGAAAGAAGGCACATGCAGCTGTAGGTAGGGTTATGATTATGGGGAACAATGATGATGCATCATGGATAACAGCAACCATTAATAAGCCTTTTTCCATTTATAACCCCCACACTCTCAACGTTTCTTCTCCTTTGCGCATTACCCTCTCACTCCTCTTCACTACCTCCAAAACCCTTTTCCCTTTCCCTAATAACTTCTCATGTGGCCACCGTGGCTTAATTCGCCCAACCGGTTCCGCAACGCTCCACCGCCGTCTCCGTCACCCTCGTCATCGCCCTCGCATTCTCGATCTCGCTCATTAAGCTTCTCCTGTTCATCTTTCAAAGACATTCAGAGCCTCCTCCAAGAAAAGCCGGAATCCGGCCCCGCCGCTCCCAAATCTCCGTCGCTCTTCCGCCGCGTCCGGATCTCCACCGCTGTACTTCGCGCCTGGGGTGCCTCGCGCGCTACCGTCCCCGCTGCTCTTCCGCCCGGCCTTGACCAAGGCGTCGTAGTATACTTCACCAGTCTCCGCGTCGTCCGCCGCACTTTCGACGACTGCCGAGCTGTCCGATCCATCCTCCGTGGCCTCCGCGTCGCCGTCGACGAGCGCGACGTCTCCATCGATGACCGCTTCCGCGACGAACTTCACGCCGTTCTCGGCCGCCGCAGCCTCGCTCTGCCACGCGTCTTCGTCGGCGGTGTATACATCGGCGGCGCCGACGACGTTCGTCAACTTCACGAGAGCGGCGAGCTCCACCGCCTCATTGAACGGCTCCCGCGCTCGAATCAGAACGCTTGCGACTGCTGCGGAGGTTTCAGATTCATAGTGTGCGATGAGTGCAACGGAAGCCACAAAATCTTCACCGAAAAAAACGGATTTCGAAGCTGTCCGTCTTGCAATCTCAACGGCTTGATTCGGTGCCCTGCTTGCTTCTTCGTGCACCCGCGCCACACCAAATAACTTACTTTATCGGTTAGTCACTGCTCACAGTTCACAGACAACTCACGGAAGAAATTAAATTAATAATTTATGTTTATAAATAATGACTTTCTCACTTGCATTTCATCAATGCGACTACATTACATATATTAATGGAAATCGTGTACTCTGAGGATCTACAAATCTGAATAGGGTTACGGCATTATTAACTGTTAATTAATTATTAATAATATTTTGATATTATTATATGGTTTTAAAGCTTATGATATGGGTTTGATTTGTTGTAATGCCACACTTCAACACTAATGAAACACTAATTGTCCACATGGTGCTTGACATGCCGAGTCATGTACTGAGTGACAGCACACAATAGTATCTATGAGAAGTTTCGTTTAGCATGACACCAAATAATCTGAAATTGTTTGTTTGAAATTGTTTGTGTCTGGTGGTGGATGATGCCAAATTTGCTTCAAAGGGTCGAAACTGTTAACGAAGTTTTCGATTCAGTTTTTGTTCTTGTTCATACACAATTATCATTAGGTAGGTCGTGGACAATTGTCTTGGGAGGTGGGAACCGCGTGTGTTGGAACTCGTTTAGGGTCTGGCCCATTCTCCATTTCCCTGTTTTTTTGAGTACTGATTTTGATTGCTTGGCCCACTTCTTTTATAGTGCAAAATGCTCAATTCTCATCTTTTATCACGTTAACATGACCCCAGCTTATCTCATGATCTATATTTTTTTGTCTTTATAATGTAAGGACGAACTATGAGCAAAAAAACGTTTTTTTTAAGAACTGAAATTATATTTTGAAGCGTATTCGTGACTTGTGGGATACATTGTGACCTTACATCAGAATGAAAGTGGGTGGGAAGTTAGGAACTAGGATGACCATTGACTATGTTAATTCAAAACCCTCCTTAGAAGAAAAGTACGTTTGGTGCCATGGCCGTTCTCCGGAAATTGTCATATGTTTATTTTATTCAGTGTTCTATATTCTCTCCAACATGCTACCCATGAAAATACAAAGTTGGATCGAGCAATTGACTTACATTCGATGAAGAACTTTTAGATTTTGTTTTTCACAATGAAGTCAGGAACCACAAGATATCTACCGTTACATTGAAAATTTAACTCTTACTGCTTCTCTAACTAACACGATCTCAACGCTATATTTTGGGTTAACTTTTTTGAAATCCTAAACTTTAGCTTGATCTCAACGCTATATTTTGGGTTAACTTTTTTGAAATCCTAAACTTTTGTAATGTGCCTTGTCAGCTTAGCGGTGGATATGAAGCTTACGAGAGTATTTAACGCAATTGAATTATTCTCTTTCCAAATCTGTATACACTCTATCACAACGTGGAATTGGAAAGCCCAAAAAATCTCCACACCTCATGCCAATTTTTCACATTACTTAAAAATAACGCTTGGAAACTTGCTTCTTGCACCCTTAACAGGCATGCCTGGATCTTTAAATATGTTTTCAGATAAAATGTTAAAATTGGTGGGTGTCTAGATCTTAAAGTTCAAACTTGTTCTTTGCACCTTAATATGCATATCCTTTCTGTAGTCGATACATTCTTGTCACATGATTCATGACCTCTCAAGTTTTTTAATTCATTCAATACCTAAGTCTGAATTTGCCAACTTAGTCTCTTCACTAGTTCTTGGGAACTGAAATACTCTCAGTAACTTATGACTTTCATCTGTCCCAAGTCACAACTAGACATTCCTATCCTTAGCTAAGTGTTAATTGCAAGCGGAGGCCATTTGTGGGTTGCTCCAGTGCCAAACTTAAATATATGTTCTTAATTAACGCAACACAGATGAAATTGCAATTTGAAGATCTTTGTGTTTCATTTATCTCTTCCTCAATGTCATTGTCCATGTGCATTAGTCTAGTTTTTCCTCCGCAATAACCACGGTGAATTGGATTATCGTTATGTGATATTTCCCCCTAATCTGCTTATTATAGAGCGAATAAGGAAACTCAATGTATGTGCAAAGAATACGATGACACACCTCAAATATTGCCAATATCAATGGAGAGTCTTTGAATATTCAAAGGAATTAAATGCAGCAAATCAATATAAAAAATTTACTGGATTATTAAATATAACAATAAAGGAAATTTTTCAGCACAAATCACCTATGAAAATAAGGAAACTTGGACAGCAAAATGCCTATTAAAAAATGATTTTACTAATCTATGTACCATATACATAGAATTAAATATCTTAAGTGTCTTTTTTTAATGGACCAAAATATTAAAATATGATAAATATTTAGTTGATATTCTATTGTAATTAATATTGATTTTAATTTGGTGGTGTACATCCCATTTTCAATATATTACTTTTTTTTTCCTTAAGAGTGTTCTTATTGGAAGATGAATTTGAGAAAGAATGTGTAAATGAATTTGAGGAATTTAAAAGTAAGTTGATTTTCGTTTTTGTTTTAAAAGAGTTGAAAGCAAGTATTGATTTTCGTTTTTGTTTTAAAAAAGTTGAAAGTGAGTTTGAGTGAATTTGAAGTAAAATTAGAGGAAATTAATATAAGATTTAATAATATAAGAAAAATATTTAATTAGTAAAATTGAAGATTATCTTTTAATTGTAAAAATAATATAAAATGATATTTATTAATAATATATTTAATAAATATTTTAATTAATAGAAAAAAAATAGAAATTTAAAAAATATTAAAATAATATTTTATTTAAGTAAGATCAAATTATTTTGTTTAAACTTTAATTTTTTAATAATATAATTTAGTGAATGTATTTTTGTTGCGTAGAAAGGGAGTTGTTCTTTTCATTTTTGTTCATTGGATTCTTAAAATTCATCAAACACTGCTTTTTGGAATCGAATATCTCTATTTAGAATGGATTTCAGAAGGTTATGTTTTCATATATATAAAATTGGAAATTATCAAATTACTAGAGGGTAAAAATGAAATTTCGTATTAAACTCTTTTAAATGTTCGTATATTACTGGGTGATAAAAAAAAGCATTTATCCTACAAATTTATGCATTTCATTGCTTAATTACCTCTGGAAGCAGTCTAAATTTTCCACCATTCCGTTTATCACAATGATTATTTAAAAATTATCAATAACTTAACTTTTTCATCAATTTCCATTTTGAAAAGGCCTTATGATATTGATCTTCGTGTGAATATAAGGTTCATGAAGTAAAACAAAAAAACTTACAAAAAATCTTAAAATGTTAAACTTAATAAGTTAAATTTGAAATATAAATGAAAATAGTTGTTGTATTAATCATTATTGAAAAATAAAGTCGTGACGTAATATTTTATCAATTGTTTTAATGACATTCACTATTTTAAATATTGACAATCGATAGAAAATAAAGATTATTAAATTATCATATTAGTAATATAAAATAATATTTTTAAATAATGTATTTTTTGAAAATAATAGAAATAAAATAATTTTTTAGTAATGTATTCATAATATGGTATATTCTTTGTAACGTTAATATTACTAATATTATTTAATATAATAATTATTATTATAACTTATTTATTTTAATAATTACTTTCACCGTTAATTGAAGTTCACCAAAACAAAACACATGGAATTTGATAAAACTAGTTTTTAAACCATATACCTTACTTATATTTCTTCTACATAAAGGGTTTTTTCTTTCATATACCCTTAAATATCACTCATATACAGAATAAAAAAAATTACAAATTTCTCTAATAGTCTTGCGTCGCTTTTAAATTCCTCAAAACGAATACAATTGTAAACGCAAATCAGTCTTTGCATTTTTTTCATGTTACTCTCAAACAAACACACTTTAAATTTATCAATAATTTTTGTTACATAAAAGTTTATTAAAATAAAATAAATTGTATAAAGTATGGAGGCCACACCAAACTTATAATAAAAATATTTTATTAAATATAAACAACTATATTTATTAGAAAAAAAAAATCTAAATAAATACATAAAAAATAAAGTACTTATATTATTCTTCATCAATAAAAGTTTAATTAACTAACTTAACATATAATAATTTCTTAAAAACATATGAAAAACATATAATAATTTCTTAAAAAAGTATGAAAAACTTTCAACTTTCTACCCTCGTGTAATAATTCGTATACATCATTCAATCATTTATGGTTACTTACACTAAACATATACCAGAAAATAAAATATTTATTTGAAATAAGTAACTAGTTATTTTATATAAAAAAAAAGTTAAAAAACTTACATCATTTATAAGTGAATAAGGATAATATTTAATTATTTTATCCCTGACGCAGGTTCTCTTACGTCTTGTTTATTCATGATTCAATACTCATAAATTATTAGTATTGTTTCTTCTTATATTAATTTTAAAAAAATATATTACTTCAAAAAGAAGTTGGAGATAGTAAATAATTTGTGTATTAAATCTCAAACGAGAAACTAAGGCTAACTCAATACAACAATATATTTAAGCATCTAATTAATCACATATCCAACATAGAAAAAAAAATAAACAGCATACTTTAAAATAATAGACTCATATTAAAAATAATATTTTAAGATAATAATAGGAACCTTAGAGCGTGAAAGACAAGAAACAATAGAGAATGATGCAATAGAACCCACGTTTCGGAGAGCTACTTTTACAAGACAATCAATTAAAAGTTATTCAGATGGTTTAGACAATTCTTTCAACATCAATACAACATTCCAAGTGAGATAGGCCACCACATACAATTATTTTTTTTATCTTTACATCTTAACAAAAGTTAACAACATATTCATCCCAGACATCATATTTATCTTTGCTCCTAAATGTCATACTCATCTCAGACATCATATTAATCTTTGTTCCTAAACCATCAATAATGCAAAACAAAACAAAAAAGCAAAGCAACAATGAACTCAGCAGAGCAACAACAAACAGAGGAAAGCAAAAAGAAAAGAGCAAGACACGAGCAAAGCATAAAAATGCAAACATAAAATTAGAAAGAAGAAACAAAGAGAATCACGCTACCATTACGACAAAGACAACAAATGATGAAAGCAACAAGGTGAAACACGCACTGAGCAACACGGTAAAGAACAAAATGTATGATGACAAAAGTGCATGAAATTAGTATTTGAAATAACCTATGCCATATGTATTGTTCATAAAAACACAAATAAAAAAAAGAGTTGTATCCAACCTTGGTCAAGTTGTATCTAACATTGGCTAAGTTGTATCTGACTTTGATCAAGTTGTATTTAATCTTAGTTGAGCTGTATCTGATTTTAGCCGAGCTACATCAAACTCATCCTTACCTAGATATATCATAGTGCTAATTTTGAAATTTTAATTACTTTTGAGCCTCAACGTTTCATAGAACAAAAAAAAACATATGATTTCGATTACATGAAACCTGAGACCATATATACCTCTTTAGAAAAAATAAATAAAAAATAACAGGATTTTGAAAAAGATTTCTAAATTTTGGCGCATCTTTCGATTTTAGTTTTCTATTAGCCGATACCAAGAAGGGTTATATGACTTCACTTCTTTTGCAATTGAGACCATTTGTACCGTTAATATAAATAAACAAAAGAGAAATGTGATTTTTGAAAATTTTTGAAAAGTTTGATGCCTTTCAGTCTTGGTTCTTTATTAACATGTTAAAAGGAGTATATGAAAAAATTCTTTTGCAACTGAAACCTATAAATTTTTCAAAAATACCGTTGGATCATTATATACTTTAATTTTAAAACTATAATATATTGCGCTAGTTAAAACGTTAAACCTACACTAATGATTTTAAAATAAATAATATTTATATAAATATCATTTCATTACGAAATTATAATAGTAATAATTTAAAAACAAGTTTATGACAATCATCATTAATATTTTTTATTAAAGATTTAAAATTAAACTTACTATATTTATTGGATTAAATCATACTTAAAACTTAATTTATATATGATGAATCGATAAATTGGTTACTAAAGTAATATTTGTATAATTTGTTAATGAAAAAGACTTAGAGAAAGGCATGTCTTTCTATGATCACCACCTATATAGATATAGCTAAGTCAAGTCATGGAAGCATAAACATAAATGGCACCAAAACATCTTTCTCAAATCATATCATCCTTATCAAAAACACGGCCATTCATTTATTATTTTATTATGTCCATTTAATTATTTATTTTTCTCTTTCGTTGGCTCTTAAGACTTGACTAAGACTTGTGTTTGACTATATACATGTAAACAAATATATGCATGAGTCATTAAACCTAGATTTAAACAACTTTTATTTCTATGTAAATATAATTTTATCTAACTTTGTTTTTTTTAAGAAATGTTTTTATATCTTGACCTTTTTAGAAGTTTCTACCATTAATTGGTTTAACATTAAAATAGAAATTTTAGGTACAATAATTAAGATGATAAAAAATATTTCAAATTAAAATAGTTATATTATTTTTATGTATATAATTCCATTAAATAATATATTTATTGTTTTTTTTATAAATAATATACTTACACGCATTTTTTTAATACATTTTAGTAAGAGATATTATATGAATTTTGTTCTTTTATATTACTTGTATTATATAATCATTATTTCTTAATAAATATAATTTAAAGAAGGTAGTTACGTATACTTCTTATTTTATATTACATAATATGTGTTTATAACTTTCCACGTAAAAAAAAATATTAGTAAAAGAATATACCATAAACATAATTACTTTTTATATTATTTTTTAATAGCATAAAGATAAAAAAGGGAATACCCATATTCAAATATGTTTAATTTTAAGGGATTTATTCTATTATAAAACAAAACTACTGAAGATTTTTAAAATTGTTGATAAATGTTAAGATTTAAAGCAGACATATATAGCATTATTCAATCAACTCAATCCAACTTATTTAAATTAAAAAATATTTGAATCTAATCCGTGAGTTAAATCAGTTAATTTACTTGCTTACTTAATTACAATTTTTTTACTATTAAAAAATAATATATATTTTAATTTAAATTTAACCAAAGTGAAGTTTAAATTAGATTTATGATAATATTTGATTCATGTATTAACAAATTTTCTCAACAAATATTTTGAATAACTTCATAAATATTCAAATTTGTTTATACAATATTTGTGGATAATTATTTTTATATAAATAATTTCATTCTAGCTTCTATCTCAATATTTTATAAAATGATTAATTTAACAAAAAATACTTATTAAAAAATTAGGTGAATTGTGAGTCAATCCGACTGCGAGTTCAACATGAATGTACCTGTTTGTAAGTGAACCAAATTCAAAATTAGACTATATTAAAATTTCAAAATTTTTTCATCCGGATTATCAATTTTTTTTTAAAAAAGTCAGTAAAATTCGGTTGTTTAACATTTCACACCTTATTTATTTTTATCGTAATGTTATTTTTTTCATTATTCATTTTCTTTGTTCTCCCACTGATCGTACTAGAGGAAAAGGAAACATTGGTTTACATTTAAAAAAAACACAACAAAGTAAACTCCACGGAAAATACTGAAAGTTGAATGTTGACATAATAAGAGTTTTACAAACCCTCTGAATTACTCAAGCTTTTACAAACTGCGGTGAGTTTCGCTTTTTCAGAAATTATCAAATATTCCGTTAATATGTTAGCGTGGACCGACTCTATAATAAAAATAATAAACCGCGGATAACACATTTAACAATATCAAAAACCAACAGAAATATTAAATATAATTCCATTAAAATTAACATTTTTGTAATGACTATATTTATATTAAATTATTAATAAAAACTAAAATCAAACAGAATCATATTTATAGAGTGTGGAAAAAACAGCCTGATATTTTATATTTTGTGGTGGAAATGTGGAGTTTCGTCCTAAAGTAAGAATTTTAAAATATACAATCAGACAATAAAAATATTTAAAAAAGAATTGAATTATTAAAATGTTGAAAGAGTTAATAGCATCACAAGATTTTCTTTATATATTTCCGTGAAATTAATAATAACGTATTACAAAAGGTTATATGAACATGTTCTGTCCTTCGCTCACTCCTTGCACCGTTACTACTATTATGACTTGTTAGCTCAGTGACAGCGAACGCGCTTTCAAGTCTCTTGGGTCCATTCACTGATAAAAACACAGACACACACCAATCCCAACTGAAGCTGTCATTACATGTTACCTTAGAATTTATTAGAACTTTGGAACCAGTCAGTCCATGCTTTACTTTACTTTCACCCTTTTGCTTCTTCCTTCTACATCTTCTTCAACTACATTTTTTTTATTTTCTTAATACGTTTGCTCTTTCCAAATTTGCTTCCTTTGGATATTAACCTTAAATTCTTGCAAGAAACACGCTTTTCTTGCAGCAAGAATGGAAAAGAACAGGAAACTCAGCCGCTTGCAGGATCTTTGTATAGCTTCGCGCCTTGTGGCGGTTTTTTTCTTGTTTCAGAGTTTGGGTTTGTGTTGTTCTTTGAATGAAGAAGGTACCTCACTAGTGGTGGGATTTTTGGGTTTGAGGAATCTGGTGGCTGCTTGGATGATGCTGAAACGTGGTTTCTGTGTGCAGGTAATGCTCTTTTGAAGTTCAGGCAGAGAATAGTGAGTGACCCTTTTGGTGCTTTGTCAAATTGGGTGGATGATGATTCATCTTTTGACCCTTGTAATTGGTTTGGAGTTGAGTGCTCAGATGGAAGAGTTGTCGCCTTGTAAGTGCTTATTTTTTTAACCCTTTTTCTCAGAAACTGCTTATTTGTAGCCAATGCTGTGGTATAATTCATGGCCACACAAGAAAAAGAGAGGAATATTTATGTTTTTTTTAACAATTTTTCTTCATTAGTCTCTCATGTTAAAAGTATTCCCCAGTGTTCATAGTGTTAAGCATGAAAGATTTGTTTGGTCAGGAATTTGAAAAGTCCACAGAAACAGGCTGTTATCACAACAGGTTTTGAACTATAGTTTCCTCTGTTTTGAAATTGACTTGAGTGATTTTGTGCTCAGGAATTTGAAGGATCTCTGCCTTGAAGGAACTCTGGCACCTGAGCTTGCGAAACTTATCCACATAAATTCCATGTAATTTTTCTTACCTGGTTTCATTTCCTATCTCGGTTCCTTTCCTTCATTAATTCTATTTTGGCCTTTGATCGAATAATTGGAGGGTGAATATGCTGCAGTATTTTACGGAACAACTCTTTCTCTGGGACCATCCCCGAAGGATTTGTGGAGTTAAAAGAATTGGAGGTTTTGGATTTGGGATACAACAACTTCAGTGGACATCTACCTGCTGATCTTGGGAGCAATATCTCACTAGCAATCCTGTAGGGTGATGACCCTCTTTGAATAGTTCAATTTCACTTTTTCTTTTAAGAAACTTTTTGCACATATGCTCACTCGGTTTCTTCTAATTGTAGCTTGTTGGATAACAATGAATTTCTTGTTGGTTTCTCACCGGAAATTAATGAACTGAGGCTGCTTTCTGAGTGCCAAGTGGGTGAAAATCAGCTAACTAATGCTGCTAAAATGCCAGCGTGTATAGAAAGAGCCACCACATGGTATGTTACTAATTAATTGAAATGTGGTCCATCTCTGGAATTATGTACTTGTATTTTGTATTCTTAGTCGTGTCCAATGTATATATATTTTATTATACGATAGGGTCATCCTATTTCTTTTTTCTAAAAAACCAAGTTCACACAATTTTCTTTTTAAAGGCATATTGGTCAAGGTAAAGGTATTACTCGTGGCCTACTGCAACTTCAAAAACCATTTCATCGTACTCATGAAGATCCTCGTAATCGTGCGGCTAATCCACCACAAGAGAAGCCTTCACTTCCTTCTCCTCCTTCACCAGTGCCAAAGCTATCTCCCCCTGAGAAAAGTGCTTCTAATTCTTCTACTCCACATTCTACACCAGGTTCTGGAGCACTACCTAAAACTGAAAAAAGCACTTCACCAAAGGTTCATATTTTGGTTGGAGTTATAGGTGGTGCAGTGTTTCTTCTTTTTTCAACCATTGGCTTATATATTTGTAAAACAAAGGTGGTTAATGTCAGACCTTGGGCCACGGGACTAAGTGGACAGCTGGAGAAGGCATTTGTAACTGGTAAATCTAAGCAGCACACAATTTTTATCATGATAAAGCTTATATACAATTTTTAAGTGTTTTAATGTTCTTCTCAAATCAAATTTGAAGTTTTACTTGATATTACATGATCTCAAGTGAATTTGACTTCAAATCTAAAAATAGAATATCACAAAAGTCCCCGAGGAATTGCCTTTAAATTTTGTCTATCATGCTAGGACCTACATTATTAGGCACAAGATCTACTGCTTATAATAAAAAAAAATGTTTTTCTGTTTCCAAGAAGGATCGTGTCTTTTTAATAAAAAAATAGAAGGTCTAAATCCCATAATGCATAGCAACTCAGGATTTCTGAAACGCGACAAAGAACAGGAACTTAACTTATTTTCAGGGTTCTTCGGTCATTTAATGATCTTGCTTTGAATGACAGAGTTCTACATTTTCAGGTGCTCAAAAGCTAAGGAGATTGAATCTTGAAGTAGCATGTGAAGATTTTAGTAATGTAATCGGTACTTCACCTATTGGCACAGTGTACAAAGGAACTTTGTCTAGTGGCGTTGAAATTGCTGTAACTTCTGTTCCGGTGACATCATCCAAGAATTGGTCAAAGACTTTAGAAGTTCAATTTAGAAACAAGGTATCAATTATCATAACAGAAGAAGACCAAACAAACTTAACACTAGAATTGCAATCTAACCATTGTAATTATAACTAACTTTTTAACCGTTATGGTTTCAGATAGATACATTATCGAAAGTGAACCACAAGAATTTTGTAAATCTTATTGGATACTGTGAAGAGGAGGAGCCTTTCACCAGAATGTTGGTTTTTGAATATGCCCCAAATGGAACACTATTTGAGCATTTACACAGTAAGTGTTTTACCATTTTTAGAGTAATTAGCACACCAAGTATAGCAACATGCATTCTTTAACACGTTCTAAATTATTGGTTAAACTTGTTGAAAACCATAAAACTAGTTATTGTTGTGTTTGAGTTGGTAAATTTGTTCTTTTGAGTGCCAGTAAAAGAGGCTGAGCACTTGGATTGGGTAACAAGGCTTAGAGTTGCAACGGGTATGGCTTATTGCTTGCAGCATATGCACCAATTGGACCCTCCTATGGCGCTTATCAACCTGAATTCTCAAACTGTTTACTTGACTGATGATTATGCTGCCAAACTCTCAGATTTTAGTTTCTCCTATGAAATAACCTCAGCTGAGACAAAAGCCATTGACATGCCAAAAGCAAGTCTAGAAACTAACGTTTATAGCTTTGGTGCTTTGTTATTTGAGATGGTTACTGGTCGTCTCCCTTATTCAGTGGAACAAAGGGACTCCCTTGAAAACTGGGCATCACACTATTTACAAGGAGACCAACCTCTCAAGGATATGGTGGATCCAATTCTTGAATCTTACCAAGAGGATCAGCTTGAACAAGTTGCTGCATTGATCAAATCTTGTGTGCATCCAGATCCAAAGCAGAGACCAATAATGAAAGATGTCAGTGAGAAGCTAAGAGAGATAACAAAGATAACACCCGAATCAGCAGTTCCAAAACTTTCTCCACTTTGGTGGGCAGAGCTTGAGATTGCTTCTACAGAAGTGCGTTGAAACCAGTGAAGCAGATTGTAGTTAAGTTCCAAAGGCTTTTAACGTTGTGATCCTTTTTCCATAAAGAGTTGTTAAAAAGAATCTATTTTTATGTTGTAGAACATGGTCGCAAATGACTTATGGGAGACCAAAAATGTGCAGTGATTTTCTTTCGGTGCAGCTTTTTATTGTAGTTTATGGAATTGCACTGAGAAGCAGTTTTTTGTGTATCAGTTAATTTCAATTCAGTTCATTAGGCGAATCAAGATATTTGCAACTCTTTCGTTCTCTTCAAATGTGTCAAACTGTCTATCATTTAATTTTTAAATATAAATTAAACACGGGAAACATGGTTTCTAGAATTAGATTTCAGGGAAAGTAAATTTTCCTTCGTCTTTAATTTTCACTTTTCTTCACTTCCCTTGCTTCTCCAATTTGTTGGGAACTATAAAAATGAAAACTCATTAATTCATTGTCTTAAAGTCTTGGATTAAGAATATTGTTAATCTTTTTTTCTGATTGAATTCAGGTTTTGTAAGTGTCATGTTTTCAACTTAGCAGAAAATTTCGTCGTTCCTTATATTACAGTAGGTCCCAAGCGAGCATCATTACATAGTGACTGTAACCTGTACCGAAGAGGGATCGAATCATATTTTATTAAGAACTTAACCTTGTAGTTTGTTAACTATTAGGCCATTGCCACTTTAATCTGTTAGGATTTGAAGTTATAAATAATAGAAGCAGAATAATAACACCATTCAATTATCATCAAATTATGCCATAAACAAATGTTCCACAATGTGCACATTATTGACAAATTAGGATGACACTGTAATAAACAGATTGGAAAAAAAAATACAGTCAAGATAATGGGTGAATTGTTGCCACTGTAGTAGTTAGGTAAATGTAAATCTTTTTCACATTCTTCTTCTCAAATAAAATTCCATTCTTCACCAATGATCGAGATGTTTTGTTGCATGCACATCTTCAACTCGCAAGAGTTATAAGTCCCAACATCAGAATTTCATCTTAGTACATGATCTGTTTCCACCATATCAAATACGCAAGAGTTCTTCAAGTACACACCTATTCATGAACAACATAATTTTATACAAAAAAATAGCTTACTTTGTTGCAAAAGAAATCGTATCAACAATAAAGTATGTAAACTAAATAATTAGTACCATACCAATGTAAAAATGGTCAGGAAGAATACCTCAACTCTTCTAGTTCTTCGGATTCCAAGTTTGAAGTTTCAAAGACACATCACTTTAACTTTTTAGTTAAAGGAGTTTTTTTCCATACTCAATAGACTCAGAGCCCTTCACTTTATTTTGGACAGTGTTGGTTTCTATTTCATGAATTTTCCTCTTTCTCTTGGATTCATGCACTGTTTCTTCTGAGGAATAAATTCAACGAATAAACTTGTTTGATCCGTTCATCCCGACCAATTTGAAGGTAACATTTACACCCAATAATTTCATAGTCTCCAGTGTCAGAAACAACTTGGTAGAAAATGAAGCCCAACAAATTTTTGGGAAGTACAATAGTGAACAAAGATTGTGTAAAGTGGTTATGAAACCAATCTCGCCATTTCTAGCTGGTAAATAGTAGCAATTTTGCTGCTTTTACCTGATACATAGGAAAAAGGTGATGGATAGAAATAAGAAGTATAAACTGTTTCTGGTGGTTGTTTTGCTGGAAGTTCAATTTTGACAATGGCATCTTTCAAAATTGCATCATATGAAAGCTCATCCAATTTTATGCAATTTGAGAGCAAAAAGGTACACTGGGGTATTTTAGATGGTTCAAGTTCAATGGTTGAATATAACATTGTTTGACAAGGAGATGTTGAATGGATTGCGGAAGTGCTGGTGGTACACACTGAAGCATTTTGCATCTTCCAACATCAAGAAGTTTGAGTCTTGACAAATATTTCATGTTTTCAGGTAAGCTTATGATGACACAACTATCAATTCTTAAAATTTGCAAAGCTGATAAAAATGATATGTTTTCTGGGATTTCACACAAACTAAGACATTTGTATGTTTTCTGGGAAAATTCCAAGAAATTTAGTATTTCAATTCATTTTCTTTATTAGAGTACTAATTTGAAGATCTTCCCTTAGCAACTGAAAAAGACAGTTTGTTGCATATGTAATTGAGTCCATGCTTTCTTGATTCTTCTGTAATATTTTCTAAGAAGCAAGATCCTTCGTATTGAGAAGAAACCCTATGAAAAATAGCAGCAGCAAGAGTTGTTTTTCCAAAGCCTCCCATGCCCCAAATTCCAATTATTTGAACTTTTGAATCATTTGTCACTAAAGATTCAATCTTTGTGTAGTTTTCATCATATATGAAAAGACCTCTAAATTCAATATTTTCGATTTAGCTTTTGCAGAACAACTTTCATAATATCATCAATCAACTCAGATTCAACTCTATATAATGAATAAATAAAAAAGTACATATAACAAGTTAGTAAATAAATTTAAATTTTAATAGAAAGTAAATCAATATTGAAAAGATAAAGAGCCAAAGAAAAAAAATAAAATAAAAAAAAACTCTTTATACACCACACAACTTCATGAGAAGAGAAAATAATTAGATCCTTAAATTCCAAAATTTTCTCCAAATAAGTATTCAAATATTTTTGTCAAATATTTATCAATTTTTGTTGATATCTAATAATCTCGACTGAAAAATTATCGGGATTACTGTAATGAAATTTGTCTAAACTGTATTTTGCTTCAATCTCTAAAACTCAATGTCATGATCTTATTTAGGGCCAAACTTAATTCTATCCAAAACTAATATAGTTGTTTGTTACAAACTTTCTATAGGTTTCATATGAAAAACAAAATTTCCGCATTTTCTATATTTTCATTATTTTTAACTAAATTTCATATAATAAATAAATATTGGCTGGAAATTATTTAATCAAATTTGGAATAAATATTAGAAAAGGAATGGAAATATTATCCAAGTACGAAATTATATTCCTTATATCCGCTGAAAAAAATATTAAATAATTAATGTTCAAAAATTAAAATAGAGAACCAACTTGCTTTCTTTAGTTATAATTTTTATTTCAGCATATGTATTATATGTATTATATATATATATTCTATCAAACTTCGTATTCTAGAGTTGATTAGACTTCGCATATTTTGGTAAAAGAGAGGAAGAAGAAGTAGAAGCCATGAATATGGTGTCATTTTGAGGAAGAAAGCGCTCTTATATAAGGAAGCACATGCTGCAAGCCAAGTCAACCATTTTATTTTATTGTCACTTGGTAATTATATTTTCATGGAGAAGTTAATAATGCTTTAGAGCTTGTGTATACGTGATTTTTTTTTAATTTATCAAAGTTCTATAAACTCGTCCTTTATTTTAATTGAAAAAAATGGAAAATGACATTATCGATTTTTCCATTTTTCTTTAATATATGTATGCACAATTGATCCTTTCTGAGTCTAGGTTTTGGTGATGAAACAAAAATTCTTCAACTTTATATCCGTTAAAAATGAAAAATATTGTATATATTTAATATGTTTTGAAAATGTGTTATTTAGTGTTTTTGTTTTTGTTTTTGTTTTTTAAATGCTGAAAGCATTTTCTAAAAAACGGCTATGCTAAGCCTGTAACATACTGAACCGAATCAACCACTAGCACTGAATCTTTGGCGACTTGTCCATGCCAATAACAATGACAAACTCTGAAGAACCCTCCCTTCCCAACCCTAACAATAACACTCAAGACTCCACCAACAGCGATGCGGAACCTCACCACCACCACGATATTGAAGATGATGAAGAAGAAGAAGATGACGAATACGACGAGGAGGACGACGTCGTTCAGCAACCGAATCGCACAATTCCCCAATCCGCAGCGTCCAAGCTGCGCGAGCAGCGTTTCAAGGTGGAAACCCTATCGCGGCGGTTGTCGTCGGAGCTTGTTCCGATCCGAGTGCATGACGTGGTCATAAACGGCAACACTAAGACCAAGGATTGGGTTATTGTGGCGGAGCTCGGAGGCATAGAGAACGCCACCAGCATGCAGGAGCTCGTGCAAGTTTCACAAATCGCCATTTCCAGGCTACAGGACCTCGAAATCTTCGATTCCTGCACGGTTCGCCTTGAGGCTGGGCCCCGAGAACTTCCAAACACTGCCAATGTCATCGTCGACGTTGTCGAAACCGGTAACAAAGTTTCAGCCAAATTCAGCGTTTATAACAAACCCTCGGTACCTTTCTTCCTATCATATTGATATAATGCATAGACTTGAACTGGATGCTTGTAACTTTGATTGAGGCATTGCATTGTACAGAAACGTATGTGCAAATATACGAGAGCCTATCAGGGGAGAAGTGAAGAAAGGAACTCTGAACATTAGTATTACTTAGCTAGTCAACCATAGATTTAATTGAAACTAACCTTGACAGTCTGTGGCAGATTAGATGGTCATGCTCTCACGCTTTTTATGTATATACTACTACATCATAGTAATTAGACAAAAACTTACTCTAGGTTCCTAAGGTGTTCTCTCTACTATTTTTCATCAGAATTTCATATTCATCTCGGTGTTTTATATAATTCTTCAATACAAAGCTTTATTGTGTGGATTACTGAGATGAAACTTCAATTCTGAAGAGAGAACAATACCAACAACACCTATGGAAATGTTTCTAAGTTTTGTCCGAACATTGTTTTTCCTGCTAGGTTTGAAGTGTTAACAAGGACAAGGGAATCTATTTTTTATTTGTGCGAAAATTTGTGTTTTTTGTAGACTAGTTCTTGGACAGCTGAAGGTGCTCTTACGTATAAGAACTTCTTGGGCTATGGTGATCTATGGGATGCTTCTTTGGCCTATGGTGCCAACCAAGCGACTGAGGTGAGCATCGGGGTGCATGCCCCTCGAGTTAGAAGGTTTTTAACTCCTTTTGTGGCACGGCTATCCATGCTTTCCCAAGATTGGCAAGAGACTTCCTCGTACAAAGATCAGTTAGTGGGTGCGTCTCTTGGGTTGATCTCGACCAAGCACCATGACCTAGCATACACTCTTGGATGGCGTACCTTGGCAGATCCATCACAGATGTCATCCAGGTCTATAAGAAGGCAGCTTGGTCATGGTTTAGTGTCTTCTTTGAAGTATACATTTAAAGTTGATAGGAGAAATTCTCCTATCAGGCCAACAAAAGGATATGCTTTTCTTTCCTCCACACATGTTGGTGGCCTCACTCCAGATCCACGGAGCTTGCGGTTTCTGCGCCAGGTGTGACTAAATTCTTTTATTTTCCTTCAATTAATATTAATTTGATACTATGTAAATTTAAGTACAATGCTTATACATATTAACACTCATGTTCAATTCTGATAAAAAAAACACGCATGTTCTATTGAAATCATCTTGGGAGTGGCTAGAATTTACAAATTGATGCGATCAGAAATTTTAAAATGATTTGATAGAATGAATATGTAAAGAAATATATGACCAAAATTTATATGGAAGGAGTTCATCTCCTTTGTCAAAGATATCTATTCTCCATAAGAGAAACTAGTCTCTGCATTTGGAAAAACACTAAAATTGCTTTTTCTTTTCTGTTTTTGAGTTTGTTATTTTCAAATCTATTTATTGTACAGAAAAGTTAAATATTTTTTTCTTAGAAAGTGCACAAATAAATGGTCACCCTATACGTCATTAGTTACCTTGTTGACATGATTCAGTTGGACTTTGTTGTTTGTGATGATAAAGGGGTACTAGCTAGTCGAGGCAATGCTTATGATTAATGATAAATTTGTTTATCTTTTGTTTTCATAATTGCTGTCTCTAGAACTTGATTGGTTGCTTATAGCGTTATTATTCATTGTTGAATTCAATATCCCTTAGTGGGACTGAAATCACAGTGCAAATGTCCAAGGAAGGATTTCACAAGTACGAGGTTCAAGGAACTCTTTCCCATTTGCATCCTATCCTGCATGAATTAGATGCAAAAGTGCTCTCTAATATTTTAACGTTTGTCATCTGTTATAGATGCTTTGTGTTTCTTGGATGAGGCTAACAAGTGCAACTTTCATCTGATTTTTTTTTTGTATGAAGCTAAACCTTACTGGGTAAATCTTACTGTATTTCTCATTAATTGAGACCTTGAATAAAATAATATAAAATAGAAACAAGAAATACAGGAATGAACAATCAAACTACCCCAAAATAGTTTGCTGTGTTATTGGACTTCATTTGACTAGCATTATGACGCTGTTTCTTTTTTCTTCCACTTGTTTATCTAGGAGTTGTTAGTTCATGGTAAATTGAGTTTTTAACTTATATTTCTTTTTCTTTACTTTTACGTCTCTTTAATAACTTTAACCGGTGGTGGGAAGATAGTGCGGTTGCCATTGTGTATGGCAAAGGAATCAGATACTACATGGTAGATGCGTGGCCTGCTCATTCTTTTTCTTGGTGAATTGTGTAGGGTGCTTTTGGTTATAGTAATTGTTGAGGATGGGGCAGCCTTTAAGGCATGGACTATGGTTACAGTAACACAACATTTGTTGAAGAAAACATCGTGTAAATGTTTTTTTCTGTCCTGAAATTATAAAGGGATGTTATAATAGTCGATGGGTTTTAACGCTGGGAAATAAGTCCCTGAAATTGAATTGCGTTTGTCCCTGTTGTTAGTCGTCCACTGATTCCTTTGGCCAATGTTTCATGTAGTACTTTATCTTCCGTTTTGACAGCTGACATTTTACAATAACACCTGACAATGTAAGGAAGAAGTAACCATTACTACAAATAAATGGGCATCCATGTATTTACCAAAAGGGCAGATAGCACGCCACTTCAAACGTTGGTTAATAAAGTTAGTGAATGACTATTTATAAGGACTAACTTGACCAACAGAATTCAATTTGAGACTTATTTGCGAGAAAGTTACATGCAGAGACTATTATGATAGTGCTTTACAATTTTGGGGACAAAAGTGACGACATTCATTTTCTGTTCTATGTTATTTTGAAAACTCTTTTTGTTGAGCAACTCTATTAACTCTAATGTTCTAATGCAGGAGTTTGATGTTCGCTTTGCTGTCCCTTTTGGGTTTTACAATACAGCATTGAACCTTGGGATATCTGCTGGTGCTGTTTTTCCATGGGGACATGGATTCAAATCCAAGCCATCTCCCCTTCCAGAAAGGTTTTATTTGGGTGGTGATTTTTCTCCAGTTTGCACCCTAGGAGGGCCAACAACCTTATGGGGATTTAAAACTAGAGGATTAGGTCCTACTGAACCTCGTAGGCCAAATAGAGATGAATCCGATGATGACAATTCCTCTGGATGGGACTTCATTGGTGGAGATCTTGCTGTTACTGCTTTTGCTGATCTCTCGTTTGATCTTCCAATTAGGTGGTTGAGAGAATATGGAATACATGGTCATGTTTTTGCTGGTTCTGGGAATGCTGCTAAATTAACTCAAAATGAATATAGGCACTTCTCTCCTCGGAAGTTCTTGGAATCTTTTCGAGTGTCAGTGGGATGTGGATTTGTTATTCCTACTAGCCTCTTCCGCCTAGAGGTCAGCATCTACTTTAATTCTTTATTTTTAATTAAAAAGATCGAACTAACCAGAAGTTGAGAGTTTGTAGTGAAATGTCAGTGATGACAAAATAGAGGATTTGGAGTAAACATGTATATTTCGACAATAAAGAGTGTGAAGAAAAGAAAAGACAAACATAGAATTTTTTTAATCTTGTAGTCACTGGTATAAACGATTTTCCCCTTTTTGGTCTTCTCCCACATTTAATTTTGAACTAACCACTTAGGACATGTTTATGTATTTATTAGCAATATGGTATGACATGACATTTGAATTCAGCAAGGTAATTTAGGTGAACAATCTGTTGAATTGATAAGTTAGCATTGTTAGGATTATTTCTTTTTTGTGGTACCCATCTCCTACACTCCACCTTACCTTTTTTTTTTTTTTAATTTTCAATATATGTATTTCTTCACCAACTTGTAACTTGTTTCAGGGTAACTACGTTCACATACTCAGAAAGGGTGAGCAAGATCGTGGGAAGACTGGATTTAGGTTTAGTTTCTCAGCTCCTTTGTAGCAGCCGTATTCTCTGCCATTTTTAATTCTATTTTGATGTAGTTCTCCAATCATTAAATAATTTTTTGCCATCTAACTCAGCATGGAATAAGAGGGCATCCAGTCATAGCATATTTTCTTCCCGAAAATAACGCACTCTATACTGCAATTTTAGATGCATTGCCACTGAGAGTTCGTAACCTTTTCCGGCTTGCTTGTATTGTAAAGTGTATACCACTCTTTTATTGGTTCAGATTTCATCCGTGTGGAGATTTTTTAGTCATATTTTGTTTTTTTTGCCTTTCTTGTGTGCATAATAAACAATTCCATTTAATTAGAAGTACTTGATAAAATTAGTAATTAAATTTGAAAAAAAAATGTTGGAAAGCATAAAAAGTAATAATGTTTTTAAAATCGAAATGGAAATTGCAGCAATAATATATAGTAGTGATTCAAGATTAAATAATTAAATTGCTAATAATTTAATACGGCTTTTATTCTTAATATACCACATCAAACAGTAATAAGAAAAAAATAATACAATGTTTGTAACTTCGTGATGTCAAAATTAAACTTCAATTACAAATATTTTTACTTCTAAATATAAAATTCAAAACAAAACCAAATCAAACATATCATACCATTTGAGTGTAATATAACATATAATACCCATTGAATTTTAATATAATTACATAATTAAGAGAATACCTCAACTCAACCACATCAGTTTGAATAGAGTAACCACTACCGTCTAAATTTTAATATTGTGTCACATTCTGTAGAATAAAAAATGAATCCAAAGTCTTCAACACCAACATAGTTAATAAGTGATACTTATTTACAAATTTTCTTAACATCTTCATCAATATTTATCAGCAATAATTAGATAAGACTACACAGAATTTCTCTGTGCATTATTAATTTAATTTAATACAAACTTCATTTAGAATTATTAAAAACAAAGTAAAAACAAATAATTAGTCGCAGAAATTATAATATTTTTGTATGAAGTTTTTTCTTAGTTTTAAATAGATAGAGGTAAGATATTCTTCTAACAGGGATTATTTCCTAATCAGCAGTCATTTGGGAAAACTCCAAAGCATTGAAACCAAAAATTGTAAACAAGAAATGATGAGGTATTTTTGAAGTATACCAATTTCATTCACAAAATATACAAGTGTGAAGTGATGTGAATATCATCATCAAACAGAATGATGAGGCTGAGAGCAGCACCTATTGAGGAGTCTGAGCAGTGCATCTGCTTTTCTTCTAGCTCTCAAAGATCCATCAGAAGCCAAGCTTTGAAGAGAAGGAATGCTTCTTGGATTTGCCAAGAGTCTTCTTGCAACCACTTCTCCCTCTTCTTTGCACAGTCCAAGCAAAAGGGTTATTGAATTTTCCTTCCCTTTCACTGAACCAAATCTCAGAAGATCAATGAGAAGTGGCACCAATGCTCTACTATTTCTTATCTCTTCCAATCCCTCAGAGCAACCGAGGAGTGAAGCAAGCACTGCAAGTGCATCATCTGTTATGCCAGCCTTGTCATCCATCAGCAATTCTACCAGCACAGAAACTGCACCAGCCTTAACAGCACTAACTTTGTTAGGATTGTAAACTGCTAGATTGAACAGTGCAGACGCAGCATCTTTTTTCCCTATTGAAGTGCCTTCTTTCAAGAGTCCAACTAAAGCAGGTATTGCCCTTGGTCTTCCTCCAATGTGCACTTTCAGCTCATCCACCATACACAAGCTGTATATTGCTGCTGCTGCATTCTCCCTTGCCTCCATGGTCTTCCCTGATTCAAGCACTTCTACTATGCTATCAACTGCTCCTGCTGCCATGATCAAAATCTTGTTGTTGTCAAATATGGAGAGGTTGAACAAGGTTGTCACTGCATGCTCTTGAATTCTTGAATCTTGAGATCCCAGAAGTGTTACAAGAAAGGGAATGGCCCCTACTTCAGCTATGACACTCCGGTTGACCATGCCGGTTTTTGCAAGTAACCGAAGTTCATATGCAGCTTGCCTTTGGATATCAGCAGAACCAGTTGCCAATTTTCCAACAAGAAATTCTGCTGTCATTTTGACAGCATCTGCAGCAGCTTTGTTTGCAGAAATATGGTCGATGGCCTCCTCCTTCGAGTTCTTCTTGTTGTGGTTGTTTCCCTCGGTTGAAGGATCATTAACTGGGACATTGTTGTCATAGCACCATTGCTGAACAAGGCTCTTCAATGCATAGTTGGGTATTAAAGCAGTGTGAATTAACCTTTGCCCACTTTTGGGGCATGTATGATGACCAGAGTTTATCCATTGTCCAATCGATGTTCTATCATATGTGTGCCCAGATGACACAATCACGGGGTCCCTCATTAAGTCAAGTGTTATTGGACAACGAAATTCATCAGGAACATTAGGTGTCATGAACTGAGAGGATGAAGAACTATCATGAACTTTGTTATACAAAAATGAAGACAGTGGCTTACAATCTTCTTCATTTCTACTACTCTCTCCATCTCTGAATATCATGGTTTTGGAATAAGACACCAACGATATGAGGTTGTTTATATTGGAGACAATGATGAGTCCTCCTGTGCCAGCTTGGTTCTGAGCTTCAGCCTTTAACTTTGATATTTCTCCATCATAATCTGATGGGGTTCTCAGACCATTGCTGCTCAGTATTTCTTCCACTTTTCCAAACTCAACAAACCCTTTGTTCTTCTTCTTTTGTAAACTGTTGTTGGCCATTGCTAGTTTAAGTTGTTCTCTTCGATGAAGCTCTCTAGGATCAATGAATAACTCAGCCTTCTTTGCTTGCTTGTGAAGAAGCTCCACCTGTTCCCTAATATCTGATGTTACATTGAGCAAACTCAAAGGAAGAATATCAAGGGCCCTTCCCATCTCCTTCACCAGCACATAAAATTGGTTGGAAATGAACTCTAACTGTATCAGACTCCAAAGAGAGCTTCCATCTTTGCAGTCTTGGATCAAAACCTTAACTCTTCTTATCACAGAGAACAGTTCTGTGAGACACAGGACTGAAGAAGGAGGAAGTGGAGTACCCGATTCTTTAATCTCTTCAAACAAAGAAGAAAGAAGCTTGATCCTTCTGATCATGGATGAAACGTTTCTTATGTGTACGAAGGGAAACTTTTCCATTGAGTCAACTTCTTTGGATATATGAATCAAAGAATCTAGCAGAGACCCAGATGGTAACAAGCCTTGGGAGACCATCATAGCAGATAGAACATCATTCATTGTGAAGAGGATGTTTTCTTCATTCTCATGCTTCACACAAGTTTCTCTCTTCAAGGAATTGGATTATTCTGAGACCTTCTTAAGGCACTTTTTTTACATTAAAATAATTGTAAAAGAAGTTAGCTATTTGATTATTAAATGCATCGTATTTTTGGCTCTTTCTATTTGTGTAGTTTGTGCTAAAGACAAGAACAAAAGTACTAAAGAGAGTTGAGCATTACCTGGGGTGCTGCCATTTGGAGGATTCTCCATGCGTGCGAGATTAGTGGTATTCCTCAGACAGTTTTTTATTCAAAGATTAATACTTTGAGCCATTTTTCAATTCAAACGTGAATAGTTTATGATAATGAGCCCTGTTAAACAGCTTTCAGTTGCTTGGTTTCTCCACCTTTGAAAATCTTATTCACGAACCAAATGAATATTTTTCATGCAACTTGTTATTTGATAAATGTGCATGCCAACAGATGCATAACATTTCATTTTCTTGATCTGTCGTTTGAGGAAAGTAAAGCATTATACGTAGATTATGACTCCTGAAATCCTCAACGGCTCTTTCTAAATCATCGTGCCATCCACTTACCATTTCTGATGTCATGTTTGTCTTCTCTACCATAGAATCCAAAATTGCACCCTCTCTAATGTTCTTGCTTTTGCATCATGTACTAAATGTCAAAGGGCAGAAACAGGTAATAATTTGTTTATTATAAGTATTTGTTTCTCATGAAAACACCATTGGTAAATGGTTATAAATTTTTATAAATGTTGTGAATATTAAGATGATTAAATGTGCCACATTTAGTAAAGGTTGAAAAGTTTTATTATCACTTTAGAAAGTTTTAATCTCAGTTTAGAAGATGTAATATGTAAATAGATACAAACATCAGTTTATTAATTTATTTTACGATATTAAATTAAATTTATAATTCATTTTCTAATAATATAAATATACTTTATAAGATAAGATAAAATTACACTAGTTTTGATTAATATACTCTATGACCACCCGGTCAATCAAGAATCGTCGGTCAATCATCCAGTGAAATGATATCGGTTCAAAACAATCATTAATTGATAATTATTTTGAGCAATAACAGTTATTAATAGACAGTTAAGAAAAAGAATAATCATTGACTGAAAATTAATTAGAATAATATTAGTAATTAATGGGTTAGACCTAATTGTAAGCTTATTATAATATTTATAAATATATATTTGAATAAGAGGTCAGGTATAATTTTAACTCTGATTACTCATCCTTATTACATAATTATTGAGTAAATCATTGACTTGGAAGTCGAAGTACCTTTGACAGGTATCCACCCCCACCACTAGGATAATGAGAAGAGAGAACAAACAACGTAACTTGAAAGATAAATTATCATCATTATTACATAATTATTGAGTAAATCATTAACTTGGAAGTTTGAGTGCCTTTGATAGGTACCCACCTCCACGACTAGGATAATGAGAAGAAAGTGCGAACAACGTACTTGGAAGATAGATTATAATCAAAAAGTTCATCCGGTTTTTAAAACAATTTTGAATGCTTTGAGTAATCTCACTCCATATCCGAAACAACTAAATTTTGTAAGATTAAGTTAATTTTTTCATTTTTTTTTTCATTTTTGAGGATGTTGTCAAGGTAGAAGCAAACATAAAAGACCCATATGGGTGATAAAATCAATGAATGAGATTATAATAAAAGTGGAATTTTGAAGCAGGAAAAGTTATGGATGACTCTAGTAAAAAAAATTATGTTTGTGGCCGGTTTCTGGGCTATGTAGGTCAAACTTTTTGGCAACAATTTGTATAATGATTTTATGATTACATGTCACAAACATGTGAAGCTAATGTAGTTTTCTATATAGCTATGTGGGTAGGATAAAGATAGGGGAACTTATTTTAGGCAACTAAGAGACCACTTGTCAGTTTTTTAAGTTTCTTTGTCTGCATGACCGGGACAACAATTTTAACTTACAAGTTTCAATGTACCAATGTTTAAATATCAACTCATTAAAAAAAGTAACAATTGAAAATTAATCGAAAAAATTGAAAGCGTGATCAAAGCAATTATTATTTTTATCTATTTTTAATTTTAATATAAACTGTTTGTTTGGATTTTGGATGGAAAATTAAAAATTAAATAGAACTTCTTATTATGTTTAAATATAATATTATGTTTGGAAAGATTTTATTAATCTCTCAAAGTTTCCTCAAAGACTTTATATCAAGAAATCAAAACAAAAAATAATTATTAAAGGAAAGTCCAAAGTATTCAATATTTTCAAAGTTAAGACTATATTTAATGATTTTAATTAAATATTTTTATTGAATATTAATGTTAGGGATGAAAAAGTATTCAAATATTAATATAACGTATAGTAAATTAATATTTTTAACAGATATTTTTATAGATATAGATATTTTAATTATTGATTTTGTTGATATAACAGTAATGGATGTTATAATATTTAACCTAATGATTAGTGTTTCCTCTTAATGAATTTTATGTAAAGGAATATTTAACAGTAATGAATCTTAAACCTTAAACAATAACCACAATAAGTATAAATTTAATTGTGCCTTGTAATATGTCATTAGAAGAAAAATAAAAATAATAGCATATAATGAACTTAGAAAATATAGTGTGGGAATGAAGTGTCCTAGGCCCTTTTAGATTGAATCATAGTGCGTCTTATGAATTTTGGGTCACTCTAGTTTCAGCCCAGAACAAATATTAAATATCACTTACCTTTATTCCAATACCTATTATAAAACACACATTATTAAAACTAAATTAAATAGAACAAGCAACGTGGCTATAATAGATCATAAGCATGAAAAAGATAAAAAAATAATAATTACTTGAAAATTAGCCATCATAAATATTATATAGTATTTAATAGTAAGAACAATATAATTGCAATTAAAATTATTTAAAAATAACTATTTTGACATATCTTTACCATCCGAAAAGAAAGTTTTCAACTTAGTAGACTTAGGAAAGCATCTATCTTAGTCACTTGTATCTATATGAAATTATGTTTTATATAATTTACATAGATTCTGTGTAGACGCTTAATTATTTAAAAAAAATCCTGAAATATTTCATAGTTGTATATTATTCTCATTCACCTCGTAAGAAAAATGTAATTGGGTTTATTTTCAAAAATATTCACCATTACTTTCAATTAAAATATTTTACAAACTTAGTTGACTTTAATGAAATGCTAAGTATTTCTTATTTTAAAAATCACACTTCGCAGAATAGATTAAGCCAGTGAAATTTATTTTAAAAGTTATATTAAAGAAGAAACCATTAAAATTAAATACATATTTAAATAATTCATAAAGAAAAAGGTAAAAATTAATTAGTTGAGCTTTTATTTTCAATGATTTATTCTTATTTTTCTATATTAATTTTCAATGAAAGATACTTTCTAAAATATTATTTTTACTATAATTAGTAAAATAATTTGATATTAGTTAGCTGTCTTAATTAGCATAATATACATATATATATATATATATATATATGGGGTTCGCTAACGCGCGTATGCCTGTTTTTCAGTTGGTACATTTTAGCAATGTGTACCGGATTTTAGTAGACAAAAATACCCTTATATATCATGGATTCTAAGTTTTAAGGTTAAGGGTATTTTAATAATTTTCATTCTCAAAACTTAAAAAAAAAAAAGAAACCCTCCAAACTCTTACTCACCTCTCTCGTTCCTCTCAATCCTTTCTCTTTCATCTCTCTCACTCCAACCTTTTCTCTGTCATCCATACTGTAGCCCCTATTGAAAAAATCAGAAACACTTGCCTTTAAACAATATCTTTCTAAAGAGTTGAGTCATTGACATATTCACCTTGACACAAAGGTTCATTCAAGATCTCTTCAATTTCATCATCTTCACTAATTTCTCTAATTTCATCATCTGCATATGTTGAATCATCATCTCTAAAAAAACCCTCCAGGCCAATTACCAATTCTTTCGGATGTCATTATGCTTGTGAAAATTAGATAAAATTAGATAAGACAAAAATTATAAAATAAAAACTTATTATAAAATCATTTTTTGTAAGAAATTGTTTAACAACAAGTATTTCTATTTTTTCCAGGTCAATTACCAATTCCTTTATGCTTGTGCAAATTGGATAAAATTAGATAAGACAAAAATTATAAGATCAAAACTCATTATAAAATCATTTTTTTGTAAGATTGTTTAATGGCAAGTGTTTCTGATTTTTTCAATTGAGGCTACAGTAGGGTGTTTCTGATTTTTTCAATTGAGGCTACAGTAGGATGACAGAGAAAAGATTGGAGTGAGAAAGATGAAAGAGAAAGGGTTGAGAGGAATGAGAGAGGTGAGTAAGGGTTTAGGGTTTCTTTTTTTTCTTTTTTAGTTTTGAGAATGAAAATTATTAAAATACCCTTAACCTTAGAACTTAGAATGGATGATATATAAGGATATTTTTGTCTACTAAAATCTGGTACACATTGCTAAAATGTACCAACTGAAAAACAGGCGTACACGCGTTAGCAAACCCATATATATATATATATATATATATATTTATGCTGTGTTTATTTCAAGTGATTTATTGTTAATGAAGAGCAATTGAAATATGCTTTTTGGTTTGACTAATTTTCACGGAAAAACGAGCGGAGATTTGCAAGTTAACTTTATCTACTGTAGTGGGAGGGAGATGCAATATAGTAGTGTGGTGAGGTGCTGAAAGAAAGAGAACTTTGAATTTGTGTAAAAATATGAAAGGAGGAGAATCTATTCCTCTCTCACCAAATCGATTCTCCTCCTTTGATAGTGTATATTACTTTTTTAAATATATTTCTTTTATATGAAATAATAATATTTAATTTAAATTTATATCACATTTATATAATAAAATAATAATTATATAATTATATCAATTAAAATACTTTTTTAATCCATCACACCCATCACATTATATACAAAATTTTTTAAGAAATTCATTTCATTCACATTATCTTTTCTGTTTCGGTTACATAGGATCAAGAGTCGGTCATCCTGCCTTAGCTTGCTCTATATCTCGATCGTCCAAGCTTCTTCAAGAGAGTTCTCCAAACCAATCTGTTGTTGACCTCCTCAAGATAGTCCAACACTCAAATCAGATATGTTTCTCAAGAAGATATTAATTTAATTATGAAAAAAAAAATGTTTTCACCTCTACATTAATCATATATTTATAAAGCTTATAGTCATAAAATCTATTAATTAACCATTAATATCCGTTAATATACTTATCAATTACGTATTAATAACAATTACCCTATTAATTAGTCTTTAATCATCTAAAACGGTTTGTTGGACCAATTGGTGAAAGAGTATCTGACCCATCACACCGAGGATATATTCCATATAGTATATTTTTGCTTAATTAAAATAATTTCACACTCGTTTCTTTTTCTTTCTCAAATCTATTTCCTTAAATCCATTTTCAAATATTTATTTCCGTTATCCATTTCCTTTTATGTAATATTTTCTTTACGAGAATAGAAAGGTTGAAAACATGAACATGTATCAACACTATTGAAAGCATATTTGATGCAAACTTTAAGGTGAGTCAACCTGTGATCTTGTTGAGCCCATGATTCCTTGAATCAAACCTACTACCTATGGAACTTCTACTACCCAAAAGCCTATGCTAAGTGCCTCCATCATCATCCATACCCATTTAAGCACCCAAACTAGTAAAAGTAAAAATGTCAATACCAACTTTTACAACCATTTGACTTAGATTCTCAATCATTCCCATTTTCTTCATCTTCCTTAAAACTATTTCACTTTTCATTCTTCTCATCAACTTTTCATATTTTCTTGAACAAAAAAGGAAAAAAAAAACAACCTTTTTTTCTCAGAACACACGGCCCAGATAAATTCCTTATCTTTTCTTAATTTACTAATGGACCATTTAGTTTAACATCAAGGTAAACTAATTAATATTTTTTAAAAGTTAGAAGAAAAGGCGTATATTATTGAAACGTCCATTTTGTTTTATTATAGACAGAAGAATTGATTTCGAAAATTCAAAAGGAAAAGACTTGAATATTATGTTTTGAGTGAAAAATTGAAAAGAATGCAGAATCTCTCCACTAGTGTGTGACAGTCACTTTCGAAAGTAAAGAAAAAAGATGGAATAGTTTTTGCATGTCTTGGATATGGTAAGCAGTCAAAGAGTTGATGATATTTGGTTTTACTTTAATTTATTTTTTTTCACTTTAACGTTTTTATCTCTGAACAAAAAAGCAGCAAACACTGTGTTTATTATTTAGTAAGAGAAAAATTTGGAATACCTTTAGTAAACTGTAATTGGTCTGGCTTAGTACCATTCCCCTACCTCATCTTTGGCTGATATGTTTTTCCTTCTTCACTTATTGAATACCAGAAAGATGCTCCTTCCTCCAATAAAAAAATATTAAAATCAAAATTATATATATATATATATATTCAATGAAAAAATTAAAGAAGTTTTCATTTTCACATGTTAATATTTCAATTTTAAGGTTCTTTGAGATATTTAGATACAAATAAAATGTCTCACATTAAATAAAAACAAAAGATGAACATAAATTTATATATATATATATATATATATATATATATATATATATATAAAATATTTTCATTAAATTTATATACATATTAAATATTTTCATTAATAAGAGACGAGTGATATAAAAACAAATTTATTATCAAATAAAAACAAAAAATAAACATAAATTTATATACATATAGTAAAATGTTTTTTGAAGTAGTATATATTTAAATTGTATTTAATTTTGATTTTTAAACTATATGTGATTATTGTGTGTTCCATAACAATATATAATTTTTAAAAGTAAAAAAAGGAAATATATTGATCCATTGGGAAAAAAATGTTTTGTAAAGAAAAATGTTCAAACTTTAAACGTTCTGCTATTGGGGTTGTGATGAAGACAAGTTCTAAAAACTTGTGCTAGTAAAAAATACTGGATAATATCTCCCATTCTCATATCTAAGAGACAGCTAGAACTTTATCACTACAAAAGTCTAGGTCTATGAAACTCTATCTTAAGATTAAAAACGGAAAACAATATTTTATTAAAAACATTATATTTATAACATTGTTAGTTAAACATGTGGATGATTAATGGTATAAAAAATAACAAACTAATATAGAAGTAACAACTTTTTAGTGATTGACTTCCATCAAATTAATAATATAAAAAAAATAGAATGTAATAAAACTCTATTCATAGTAATAGAAAAGTTTATATTACTAGCCTAGTTTAGATTCATCAAATTTTTAAATAAAAATTTTAATATTTGAGCCAGTGAATATCAAGATTGATTCATTTGTGCTATATTCAATAAAACTGAAAATTTTAAACTAATTTATTGATTCAATACGTGAACCGATCAAGTTAATCTAAATTTATTGATAATTTATAGTTTTTTTTTTCAATTTGTCATTTGAGACAAAAATGGTAATTCAAGTGGTGAATTTTCAATAAAACAAAATAAATAATAGAGAGGCTGGTTTAAATAATGGTATCCTAGTTTAATAAGTTGGTAAGAGAGAGAATGGTATGTTGCCGCTCACAAGCTTTTGACTGAGTCAAGCTAGGGCCATTCATTCATATACACCTCACATCTTATTTATTTTTGTCGACAAATCTTCGTTTAAAGTTCAAAAAATATTGCGTCTCGGAGTTAGAATTTAATAATTAAATTAAGTTAGATTAAATTTAATTAAAGTCCTAGTCAAATTTTACGTATCACATATATTCATATATTTTTAATTGAGTTCTTACTCAAAAAATTATTGAGTATTTAATTTTTTTATTTTATTTTTCTGAAGTATTATTTTATTTGATTTTTACTCTAAGGATGGTGTATCTCTTACTTTTATCATCTCGTATCGAATTCTCTAATTAATTTGTTTTTTTCTCTTACTTTTATTTTATTTAACTTATCAATTAATTTGTTCGTTTCCTTTTTAAGAATGAGCTATATCTATAATGAAGTGGTCAAAGAAATTTATGAACTTTTATCATTTCGTCCTCCTTTCATAGGTATAGGTATAGAAAATAAGCGAAATAATTGATGGGTTTGAGAAAAAAAAAATAAAAGAATTAAATACATTATTTCGTTCATAATAAAATCAAACTAGAGAGTATTTTGACGGAAATAAAAATTTAAATAAAATAATTGTTTTTTAACAAATATTGAATTGAAAATACGCTATATACTTAAAACTTAATCAACCAATGAATTAAATTTAAAAAATAAGTACAATACTCATTAAGATGATAATTAAACCACATTGAACCATTTTTGTCTAAACCAAAATACTTTTTTTGTCTTTTCTAATTTAAGTTTTTTTTACATTTAATTATATTTTAATTTTTAGCAACCTTAAAATGGAAGACAAACGATTAAAAACAAGAAAAATGGTAAAACAACGTTAAAATATTTTATTATTTAATTATTTTAAATTTTTTGTGTCTGCATCAAAGAAACTATCAATTATAGTTGAATAATATTTATGTACATTTTTGTCCTCTAAATAACATTTAGAAAATAGTTCTTGTTTGTATGAATTTATATTATTTTAATTAGTGAAGTTAATTATTCTAAATCTAACTCTAGTAGATTCAATTTTAATTAGAATTAATTATCCTGAATTTCAACATAAAAATAATAAATCAAATGATGATTAATTACATCTTAGACAGTAATTTCGAGTACTACACCCACATTCACAAGATGCAATCATTATCGTTTCATGAAAGGGTTTTAGGGTGTTTTTTAACGACAAACACAAATTAGTACAAAAATGGGTCATGACGTTGGTGTTTTTTTTTTACTTTTAACGTAAAAAAATACTAATATCGAGAGTTGTTAATTGACGTCCGAATGACTATTTTTCGATGTTAATTAACATAAAAAATGACTATTTTCGACATCAATTAACGTTTGAAAATGATAATTTTTGACGTCAAATGAGATCTAAAAATGCACTTTGAGACATCCTCTCTTGTTTTTTTAAGGCTTAATACTTTATTTTGTCCCCAGTTTCGCTCGAAAATGTCAAATTAGTCCATCCTTTAAAAAGTGTGTCAATTACGTCCTCACTTCATAAAATTTGCATCAATGAAATCACTTCCGTTAAATCCGTACAAACGATGTTAACTATTGTTGTCTTCTACTTAATAAAATAGTTAACGCCGTTTGTACGGATTTAACGGAAGGGATTTCATTGATGCAAATTTTATTAAATGAGGACGTAATTGACGCACTTTTTAAAGAATGGACTAATTTGACATTTTCGAGCGAAACTGGGGACAAAATAAGGTATTAAGCCTTTTTTTAATAAATGAACCATTTTAGAGTTTTATGAAACCTGAAAAACAAAAAACTAACAAAATGTAACTCAATTTTGACATTTAATATATCTAGGACTTATTTTCAAAGTGTATGAACTAATACAAACTAAAACAAATGTTGCATATCTTTAAACGACCATAACTTTTACTCTGGTTGGTCGATTTGATATTAAATTGTTACTGAGCGTGTATTTGTGTAAAATGAAAGAAATATTATACGTACTTCTCGTCAGAAACTTTGTCCAAGAATAGTTTGAGTTTGATCATAGAAGATTTCACACAATAATAAAGTGAATAAATTTTCATCCTCTGTCCAAAATTTTAATGAATTTACTAACACGTAATGTTTAAAAATATGATATATAATAATTTTATTAATTTAATTTGATCATCCAACTTTACTTAATAAAAGGTTGACTTATATATATAGTGAATATAGAATCTGAAACCATATGTTATGGTTGATGTAAAGTTGGAATATTTTGAATATTTATTTGATTAAATTTTTTTAAAAGTAACAGTTGGTGAGAATGTTAAATTTAAGTTGATATTTAATTTAGATTAGGCATGATAAAATGGGGAAGATAAATGTCACCTCAAACTCAAAGTGAGGAAAGGGATGGAAGATGATAATGCATCCATCCTCCTCCATTTTCTAACGCATACCCCACTTCTTTAATGCGCGTCCTTTTCCCTTCAAACAATCAACGGTCCATACCAACCTTCCACGCCAACCGTCCGATCAAGATCAACCTCTCTAACTTTTTACTTACTACTGTTACACCTCCCACTTCCTTCTCCTCACCTTCTTCTCCACTTTATCTCTTCACAAAATACCTTATCTCATATACCCATTTCGACAAATCACCTCAATTTTTAAATAATACCTTTTACATCTCTTATTTATACTAATACTTAGATTTTCTTCTCTTCTTTCTTCCAGATTTTTCTGTTTTTAATGAATGAAGATACTCATTTATTAGAACATATATGTGTGTTTTAGGGGCACAGATTTATGTTCACTGTATCATCAACTTGAAATATCATGCTATTTTTATCGTATCATTCTGTAGTTTCTCCTAGCATTTACAAAACTTAGATACACGTCTATTTCTATCTTCCAGTTAACCTATTTTAGTAATTTCTGTTATGATTTTATGATTCGACGAAAACAGTGAAATATATAGAACTATTTAGAATTTCCAATCGAGATAGAAGAATAACGTACGCTGGGTGATAGCTGGGAGAGGAATTACGAAAGCAAACTATTTAAAAACTAAGAGCAGTTCATTGCAGGAAGTGCTTATTAGCATATACAACGCAGTCGGTAGTTCTGATCGATCAGAACTGAGAAGAGTTGCAACGAAGGAGAGAGAGAGAGAACATAAGATCATAATATATAAGGGATTTGAATGAAATCATCGACCATTTCGTGTCTGGTCAATGGCGGAGATTGAGAGGAAGAGTTGTGGCAGAAGTTGTCACTGAAATCGTTGCAAGAGAAAAATTCAGGGAAGGGTGGCAAACTGACATGGGAATTGAAGGAGTTGTTGGAGGTGGCGATGGCGGCGGAAGGAGTGGTGGCAGCGGCAGCATAACGAGCGAGACGATCCTTAGCAATGGCAAGGTCGTGTTGAAGCTCGACCATCTTCCTCTGGAGAAGAGCTATGGCACCGATACATCCATAAATGGGGTCTCTGAGCCTGGCTTCTGCTTCATAAGCAAGAGAATTGACGGTGTCCTCTCTCTGCTCCTCGGGAACTTCGATGAGGATCTTGCTGACATTGCTGGCTCCAAAAACCTTGTGCACCTTGGCAAATTTCTTGCACTCATCAGAGCGAAAGTAAGGTGCAAATATACAATTGGGTATGCATCTTCGCTTCAAGAACTTGCAGGCAGCACAAGAGGAACTGGAACGTGGCTCGTAACCCTTCATGCCTCTCTGAAAATATTCCTTCAAAGTTTGCAGTTATAAGTGTATGGTTTTTCTCTATATAGTTATTTTGCAGAATTGGTATTTAAGGCAAAGCATGTTACCATGGCCATTGGCTCAGCTAGGTCGCAGGTTAGGGACTTGCATGGGCCAGTGTTGTTCTTTTAATGCATTTATTTTCATTTGTTCATCATTTTATTTATTTTTTTTATTTTATGGCATCCATTCAAATTGGGAGTGCAAAAGTAGGTCCAAATAATTGATTCATGTGGACAATGGGTGGTATGAGTTGGTAGTTTTCAAGTTAGATATGATAGTTCATGAATAAAGATGAGGATATTTTGATTGATTGAAGAAAAGAAATATTCTCAATAAAAGCAAAATTATCCCTTGGCAGTGAGAGGTATGGTCATTAGAAAGAAAGCAATAAGATCGAATTGAGTACTTTAAATGTAGTTGGAATCTTCAGGACAACATAGTGGAGCCAAAATTAAAGCCAGTGAAATGTTGTTTTTATGCTTTCTATATCATTAGATATTTCGTTTTTTCCGTTATTTTTACTCCCTTATCAATCTCACCGACTGTTACATTACATCCCCCAGATTAATTCTTAATCACGTCATTAAAATTCCAAAACAAGAAATACAAGCCGTCAGCTTTAATAATTACCAAATTTATTAACATGTTTTTACAGTTAAAATTATTTGTTTAGAATAAAAAAAGGAAAAAAAAAGTTGAAGTGATTGAGTTGCAATTTTGTAAGCGTGGGGAAAAGCTGACTTTATTGTTATTGGATTGATCGTGTTTGGGATTTTATAGAGAAAATAATAAGAAGGAAGAAAAGAAGAATGAATAGTAATGGGAATAAAGATGTTGGAAGGTTAAACGGAGTCGTAAACGTGGTATAACCACTTTCTATCATTGCACATCACTGTGCGGGTGCAACTGTAAAGATTTCCTATCTCATTATGGAATCTAATATAATAATTGCAGATTGCATTGTTAGGTGGACTCATCGTAGCCCCACCCTTGTACCGACTTCCATCACACTTTCAAATTATTCAAATTCTATTTTCTTTATCATAAATATCAAATATTACTTTAAGGTTTCAATCATTTTTATATATACAATTTTTTATTTTTTATTATATTGTTAGAAGTCTTCTATAAAATTAATTTAGAGTATATAAATGACTGTAAATTTCATCTTATGAAATTGACTTAAGTTTAAAGTTTACTTCTTAACCTATCAGACCACCTATTAATATTAGAAGTCTCATCGACTAAAAATAAGACCAATTTAGAATATATATATATAAATCATATGTAAAAATAAAAATGAAATTTAAAAAAAAAAATCGGTTTTTAAATAATCCGAAAACTTTTCTATTGGATGTTAACTTTCATTCTCTGTAGTTCTTTAAATTAAAGTTTTGGGATAGAATCTTATTTATGTTATATATAATGAAATGTAATTGAAAAATAATAGCCTAAAGAAAGAAAAACTTTTTACTCTACGAGCGCAACCAATCGCAATAATTTAGATAAGTGATTTGTTTAACTTCAAACTCAAATCATGTAAATATTTAACTATTTTTATGTTTAAGCTTATGGATAAGTAAAAAATAATGGAAAGTAACATCATTTGAAATGTGAAAAAGATACAAATATGAAGAAAAAAACTAAAATATTTTATTGGATAAAAAGAGATCATTCAATCTAAAGTTGAATAAGAATCCAATAATCTTTTTTCCGATTTAATTTATTTGATGTTCTTTGTAGACTAGAGTTAGGCACATGAGGCTTTTTGAGACAAATTGTCTTTTGAATACATTTTCAATTATGATCTCTTAATTGATGTAACACTAACTATCATTCTATAGTAGTTCCACGTAGATTTGTTATTAAAGTAAACATGATAAATATTGTCAGATTTAAAAGCACATTGTACCATTTATTTTCTAAAATAAAAGCATAAAAATTGACTAAAACAAATTTAAATAAATTTTAACACATCACTTATGAGGTCATTTTATTTTTTCTTAAGTTTTAATCTAATTGTGGATTCCTATACACAATCGTAACTTCATTTTTATTATTTGCAGTTCAATTTTATTAAATTAATTTCATTATTATAATCAAATATGAATAAAATATTTTAATAAATAATATTTAACATATGCAAAAAAAAAAAGTGATAGCATCCAAACAATGATTTTATCTCGCCTATAAATTTTAATAATAAACAGTAAATTTATTTTTATAGTTAAAGGAAATATATACTGTAAAATGTTTATTACATTTCAAATTCATTTTTCATCATTTTGTTGTTGTTACTTATTGTCTAATTTGACCTACGGTAGCGTTATTAGATCATAGTCTTCATTATCAATTAGTATATCCATGTTATAAAATATCAGATAAATTTGAAATTTAAAAAATTATATTCTCTTTACCCTTTAGGACTCCGTTCATGAGGATTGCATACGTTAGTTTGTTGTCATATTTACTTTAATTATTTATTTCTTTACAATAATTTTGTTTTCCACTTCTTTAACCATACAATACAAGAAAAAATAGAATTAATAATATGAAAAATTCATCAATAATAGTAAAGTTTTGTCAATAAAAAGAAACATTTGAAAAAAAATAACAACCAGTAAAATGTTTGTCGACTACATATATCTTACTAAAAGTTATGTTATCTTTCTTGCTTTAATTGTTTTTCACTTGTCAATAATTTTTTTTCACTTGTTTGATTTGTTCTTTGTTTTTTTGTTACCTATATATGGGCCAATTTGACCCACATTGGTGTTATTGGATCATAATTTTCACAATCAATTAGTGTATTTATATTATAAAATGTCAAATACATTTAAAATTTTGAAAGAAATTTAGAAATTTTTGTTCTCTTTCAAAATTTTAACCTTGATTTTTGATTGATTTTGATTTTGATTTTGGTTCATCTCTCAACATTTATTGTGCATGCTCAAAATTGAATTCTCCACCATGATTCACTTTTTCTATGATCATGATCTTATTCATAATAATCGATGAATAGTTAAATCATTTTGTTAACTCTAAATCTTTGACTTTTCAGTTAACTTAGTTTCCTTGCTTAAAATTGGTTGTGATATATATAGTAATTATACTTATTTAAACAAATACTTTTTATGTCGTCAAATCTTACCCATGGAATTTTTTTCTGAGATATTAAGTAATGTTTTAATAAGGGTTGGTTCGCTTTTATTGAGAAACAAATGCTAGATTTTTTTTTTACTATAGCTAATCTTTTTCTATATTCCCCACAAATAAATTGAGAAATAAAAATACATGAAGACCTATATGGAATAATAAAACTCGTAGCAACGAATACATGAAATGATGAGATTTTGATAAATTATGATTAGTTATCATCAGTAGAGGTTGGAAGTAATGATTATTTTGAAAAAAAAAATTATAATTATATTAGTTAGGATCATTTGACGGAAGATAAACAAAATAATTTTATTGGTTGGAATCATTTGATGTAACACAAAGAAGTTTGGAATTTGATAATAATATAAGAGTGAATTTTTAATTGATAACTTGGGTGCTAAATTGTGAGCAAAATAAGACACATAATGATTCTACTATCACTTTAATAGTAAATTTAAGTAGAAATGTAACATTTGAATCACAATGATAAAAAAAAAACGAAGAGTGTATAATAAAAAATGTAGACTTAATAATCACAAAAAATTATCTTAAAGACTATCCCAAGTATGTTTTATTTTCCTTATTTACATGTTTCAAACAATGTTTTTATTTTATACATGAGAAGATTATTAATATGTGATACTTTGTTGAGTTCTCATGTTTCAAGTAAGCTGTGATGGTGTAGGAACTGTCTGTGAAGAGTTAGAACGAAAATTACATTCCACAATGCAAATTCAATGAGTCAGATATAGTAGTGCTGATAAAAAAAACTACTTCGTTTGATATTTAATCTTTCTCACATTATACCATTTTTTCAGCATTCTTCTATGTTTATGCACCTTCAGATTTATGAATTGTTTTGTATAAGAAATCTAATATAAGAAATAAAATTTTAAAATAAAATAATAATATTTATGATTGCTAAATGAAAATATAAAAGAATGACAATATCAAATTATCATCATCCTTAAGGCTGCATGGGATTTTAATCCAACGTGGACTATACATTGGGTTCGGCCACTTCAAAATTTCAATTGCTTTCTCCACCTCTATATTTTCTCCTCACACCTTCCGATTACAATCTAAAAAATTCTTACACTTTTAGAAAATAACTTTCAGAATGTGTCAAAGAGCCCCTATTTATGTACGTTTAAAGCTTAAAAGCTAATTGGTTATTGCATTGCTTATAGAAGTGCGGATGCAAATCATATAAGCGCAGAAAGAAAAAATCGATATTTTAATGCTAAGCCCGACGTCATTGTATTACTTTAAGCGCAGAATGTGGATTAGCCTTATTGGTTATTGCGGTGTTTATGGAGGTGCGAATAGAGTTCCTAGAGATCCGAAAAGAAAATTTCCATATTCTGTTGCTAAGCCCATCCGTCAAATAATATTTAAAATAATTTCTTTGTACAAATAAATATTATAAAAAAATCAGTTTACCAAAATTTGGATGATTATTTAAAAGCACCTTGTCCAAATTCATTTGAAGAAAATATATAGGTGGAAAAAACAATTAAAAATTTGAAGAGGATGAAAAACCCATACAGCATTAATAATATCCTGGGCCAACCCCACTCAATCTTCTTGGATAGTCATTCGTATCTACTTGATTTCATCATTCATGGCCGAAAAACCAAAATTGTTTAGTAATGGCGAGTTCAAGTTATTCTTGATGGTTCCCTGAAAAGATGGCGATTAATCAGCACAAGTTTCCCAGTAGGTTGCCCCTCGGGTTCGACAGCCATGTCTAAGTCAAAGAGATTTTTGTAATGAAACATCATCTAACCTACGAATACTGTCAACAGTTTTCAATCCCGTGCTTGCTGAAAACGATGCAAAGAAGAAATTTGGGCATTTGAGGAATAAAGTACGAGATCCATATGATTCTTAAATGAAGGGAAAGAGCCAATTCTAGTGCTGAATCATTACTTTATTAACACAACAACTCAACATGGGTCAATGTAAAAGGATTGTAGCATGTTATTTAAATGCTTAAAAATGAAATTAGGTAGCGTTGGAGTATCCGAGAAAGAAGTAAAATTGCAGATATGGCATGCATACATAAGACAGTGTGTTTTTGGTTACAGATTAGCGTAAAAAGGGTAAAAAATTGAAGTAGATGATAGAGGTTGTGGGAGGATGTTGTGAGATACGTAATTGTTATTGGTAAAAGGTGAAGCATAATAAGAATGAGAGAAGAAGCATAGTAGAAAAAAAGAAGAGATGAGTCAGAGGTGAGAGGAACGCATGAAAAGGTGGTAATTGTCAACGGCGGAAGTGGGGACAGCGACCATGACCTTCACACTAACACACTCATCTCTCACCGGCAAGAACAAACAGTACCTATCGCAGCACACGGGTCCCACGTGCCAAGCCTTTCCCAAACCCACGTCAATATTCTCCAACCCCAGCCTCGACCACTGCGACACTATCAACACCCCAACCGGGTCGGGGCACCCTTTCCTCTCCCAGACCCACTCCATCACCTCCCTCACGTGCTCCTTCCCCACCCTCTCCTTCGCCCGCTTCACCAAACCCGACCCGAACCCCACCCCTCTCTCTTCCAACTCCCTCGCACTCGTCTCCGCACACCCCAAAACAAACGCGTTCCCGTAATACCCCTCGGGCAAACCCGGCTTCAAACGGTTCCGCACGTTTATACTGAACACCAGCTTCAGTTTCTGGTCCCCCGGAAACCCTATCGCTCTCGCCCAGCTTTTCCACACGTGCGCCGCCAGTACCTCGAACGAAGTGTACCGCGCCGCCTCGCCGTCTTCGCTCGTGCACCGCGCCACTCGCTTTAGCTCGTTCAGCCGCGTCTTGTCGAACGTAATCGACGTTGGTTTTAGCCCGGTCGAGACCTTGTTCATGAAGCTGCATAGGTCCGGGACTCGGCTAAACTCGGGATGACTGGCTGAATCCACCCGCGTCTCCTCCCCGCGCGGTGGTTTCAGAAGGTGACGCTCCCAAACCGGTTTCTGTATGCGCATGTAACTCGTCTCGAGTCTCTCGTTGGCCAGCTCGGCGAAGTGGTTGAGAAACTCCGCGCTGCCGATGCCGTCGCAGAGGCAGTGGTTGATCCCGATGGCTATAGCGGCGGCGCCGTCGACGAGCCAGGTCAGCTGAACCACCAGCGGCGGGGATCCCTTGAGCACGTCTGCCACGTGGAGCGACAACAACGGCCTCCATTGCGCAACTGTTTTAGGCGCTTTTTCAAAGTCGTTGGCCTTGTAACGGACAGCGAAGGCTTCTATGAACACTGCGCCTTGGGCCGCACACACCACCTCCAGGCCCGGGCCATCGGGCTTGGGCCTGACCCTGCCCGCGAAGGGGTAGTAGGGAACCAGGGCTTTGGCTAATGCCGATTTTAGACGGGCCGTGGTGTTAGGCTGGTCCAGCCCAGGGGAGGGCTTGTAGACTAACAGATACTCTATGGTGAAACGAAGGAAGAGTTGCGAATCAAGCGCTGATAGAGCGAGCACGCAGCGTGGAGTGGGCTCAGAAGGTGTAATCACCGATGCTTCTTTTACACGCACGGAAGTTCCCATTTTTGTTCTCTGGTTTAGTTTTTTGGGCTGGGAATTTTGTAACTTTTGCAACTTTTGCAACTTTTGCAACTTGGGCTTGGGAAGAGAAGCTTAAAACGGTGGTGTTGGGGTGCCTATGCTCAAGAGATGCCTGATTTAGAACAAACAGGTTGCGTGCGAGTGTTAGGATGAATACATACATATGACGCAACAAATGGATGATATTTATAAGGCACGAGAACATGTGAGTTGCTCGTGGGTTCTTCTTGAGGTGAGATGCGAATTCTCATGCAGTTTTATTACTGAAGTAATTGACGTGATAACAGTAATTGTGGTTTTAAAAATCAATATTAGGTGGTTGAAACATGTGTAATAAAATTCACAGAAATTCTTAAATTCTATGTGGGGGCCCAAGTGTAATATGGTCGTAGAATCAGAGGTTTTGGGAAGAAGAGTAGTGTTGTCAAGCATTTATTTAGGAACTTGATTTTGGGGTGCCAAGATTCTCTGGGCATCTTTGCGGAAGAAAATGAATATGAAAACAAAGGCAGTACACTGTAGAACAGATGTGCCCGTTTGCTATTTTTGTCTTTTGGGTTGGACTGATAGCTATTACTCCCTCCATCTCAATCACCCACAAGCATGCAAGCACAATTATTTTTCAGACTTTTGTTTATCACATTGCTTACAGTTGTAGGGTGTTAGATTATAGTAAAAAATATTTGCTTTACACATAGAAAAAAGTTGTGTATTTTTGTGGTGTTTGTGAAGTGTGAAATTGTGGTGAGGTTGACGTGAGTCGTGGCTTCACCGGCCTTTCTGTCATTCTGTCCAGTTTGTGTCCCCATAATAGGGTAGCTATACCTGGCAGAAATTTCACCATCCAAAAATATTAAAATGCAATAGGTGAAAACCACTCTCTGGGAGGATAGGCACGGATAAAAGTTAAGTTTAAAGCATTCCCTTGCCTACATATAAAAATCCATCGTCTATATTTGGTTAGGCATACATGTTATTCATCAAGTCATAGTCGTAAATTTCATTTTGGCACACTTTTTAGTAAAAATATACAATTTTTCAGAGGGGTTTTTTCCTTTTAGTAATTTATAAAATGTGATAGAACTTGAACCCAGTATGATGTGTTTTCACCTACTGTTGTATATATATTTCTATCGCTAACCCCGAAGTCAGACAAATTATAGTTGCATGGATCCACATAATGGAGAACAACCTAGAGAGTGGGGTCTTGGATGGTTTTTCTCTTTATCTCTTCTAAGAATATGTATTTTTTATTACCTTCTTTCGTTTAAGATATTCCAATGATTCAAAGATGGTTATATCACAGAAGCTTGGAGAAGAGATTCTGTCAAAACCACTAACCATTTTATATACTTGGTTTTAGAATAGTGTTAATTGTGAAATGATATCATTAAAATCAATTACGGTTTCGTTTAAGAATTTAAAATTTCTTTAAAAATTTTATCCTTAAAATGATGTTATAAAGTAATTATATGATAGAAGAAATTGAAAGAAGGTTGGGTTTTTGACATTAGCATGCATGACGATGAGAAGGACAGAAGCAGAGTGAAATCCAGAACGTTGGTATCACCGGCCAATTAATTCTCGTGCAGATTCTCTCTTGAAACATCGTCTCCTTCTTCCACACAAGACAAAATATGGGCAGTGAAGAGATTGAGACGCATATGGTTCTTAATTAACGCAACAGTACACTATCATACTACAGAGACAAGGTAAAAATAAAGTCTATCAACAGTACAATTTTTCTTTATATTATTATTTCTTATTAATGAATAAAGAAAGCATATGTGAGACCATAGGACCTACCCTTCCCCCACTTGGATCCAATTTCAGATTAAGATCATCACCATATCTCCCTAAAACCTTTCAACTAAAGACTTTTATAGGGCTTATCAAAAGCTTGTTGGCATTGGTTCATGGTGGATGTGCATGGATATGTGCATGAAAAATTTTGGTAAATTTCTTGCACTCTTTTTCTGATTCCTTCTTGCTTTGGCTGCCTTTTTTTGTCCTGTTTGCTGCATGCCCATCACATCTTTTCGCAAAAGTAAGATATATGTTTATCAACTTATGAATTATTAATTAATTAAAGAAAATAAAACATATTTAAATACACCACTTTGCTCCTATTTTGAAGGAACCTAGCCAGCTATATACCCATTGGGACTGTGTAACGCTGATTTGAAGGTTTTGTTCTCAAGATCATGGACAGTGATATATTACTTAATTAGCTAAGCAAAAGAGGATAATATAAGAGTAGAATCTGTGCGAATCCAGGAAAAAAAAAAGTCCAAGTGCTAGCCACTATAAACGACAGATTAACTAGGCATGTATGAGAATTAGAATCGAATACAGATTACATAATCACAAAAATTATTTATAATCAACAGAAATCTCACCTATTAATAACGTTTATATTCGGATATTTATTTAGAAAAATAATAATAATAATAATATAAGTACAGACATTGATTAATATTAGTTGGTTTCATATTTGCGATAATTTAAAACAAAAGTTATATTCATTTTAGTTAATCAAATTATATCATACTTTTAATCATTATTTTTTAATTCTTATTAATTATTAACGTTTGTTCTTGTTTTTTTTTGGGTTATATAGACCTAATTTTTGTGAGATGGAATCATTCCCTTTATAGGATTAAAGTTCTATGTGTTAGATTATTTTAATTTAATATTAACTCAAATGATTTTAATGTAAAATATTTTAATGTAATGATATTAAATTGTAAAGGAATTAAAGTCATATAAATTCTTTTAGAGATATTAAAACTAATTCTTGTTCTTCTTACTTTATTAAGGACATTATGGTCTTTTAATAAATATTTTAAAAGAACTTGTTACTAAAAGTTACGTTACTCATTTTATAAAAGAAGAAATATAATTTTAGATAATATTTCACTTGGCAGAGGACAGCACTTTAACAATACAAATTATTTACTTTTATTCATGTTTGTTTATCCAGAATATGTCAAGTATATTAAGAATGACACATTTTATAGTCCATTAAAGTGTATGTTATAAAAAATAAGTGTATTTATTTTACCAAAATAAGATAAATACATAATTAAAGTACATATAGTTTGAATTCAATGAGTTTTTTTAAAATATTAATGACTGAATTTGTTTAAATGTGTATAATATATTTTCTATGGGTAACTCTTTTGATCAAATTCAATATTTTAAATTATGTTCATTGGTAATGATCCACTTTTAACTAGGTTTATGAATTTAGATTTTATGTTGATAATGAATTATATCCCTTCAATCATTATTGAAATTGATACATAATTAAAGTCAATATAGTTTGAATATGATGAGTTTTTTAGAATATTAATGATTAAGTTTGTTTAAATCTCTAGTAAAAAAACAATTTTTTAACGTGCTTAATATGCCTCGATTTTCACAAAACCGCGAAGCATATTAAAACACGGTGATATTTTTGTAATTAAGGCGAACTTATATGCCTCAATTCAATGGAAATCGAAGCCTATACTTTCTACTGCCTCGGTTATTTATGAAACTGAAGCATAAAACCCCTCTCCAAATCCACCCACCCCTCTGCAAGTCACTGACAACTTTTCGATTAAGGCCTACTGCTTCGGTCTTCATCGAACCGATGTCATTAAGCATTTATGTTTCCGTTTGCCTTCTAACCGAGGCATATATGTTATTTTGAATTTTTTTTAGCTCTTTAGGCATCGGTTAGCAGATACTCTCGTTCACCAAGCTAGTCAAATTCATCAACTCCTCCAAACCCTCGGTGTAGCTCCTAGCATCAGACCCGACCATTCTGCTCAACTGCTCAACCTCAAACCCCTCAATGCACTCGGCGAGCTCCCTCTAGTCATTGGCGGCCTGCTTCATCTGGGTGAGCCTCTCGTTGCCAGCTTCATCCATCGAGGACCCACGAAGCCCGCAGTCGAGTGCGAGGAGGCTTGAGGTCGGGGATCTTCTGCAACGTACGGTGGATCGTCCATGGCGGTGGATGCTTGAGTCTTGTATCTCTGTCACGGCTTTAGGACCTGGGTATTGCTTTACAATCAAGATTTGACCACCAAACTGGTAAATTTTTACAGCATTTGTAACTCTATTCGAAATGCCCATTAATTGTTCGATCAAATTCCCAAAGGGAATTTGTTTCTTTGGAACGTCTTGATTCAGTATTTTTGGCCTGTTTGTTTGATATTTTTTGTTACTGTTATTTACTCTGATGTTGTAAAGGGATTTTTGGATTTGAATTAACTTTAAGTGCTTGAAACCAATATGTTCATTTAAAAGAGTTTTTTTTCATGTGCTGGCATCAACAATTTATTGTCATTTCCTTGTGATGAGTGAAAAAAATTGCTTTTGTAATAAAATGATTAATCAAGGCTGGAGTCTTAGAAACAACTCTTTTTGCCAAAATCATGTCAAAGGTTTTGGAATGGAAAACTAATGAGCTTGAGAATTGGCATGCATTTTGCCATAGGCCTTTGGTTTGGAAGCATTTTTTCATCATTATAGGTATTTGGTGACATTCTGTTTTATGCTTGGCACGCGGAGGTTGAACATTTTCTTCTATTCAACTTACTAAATATTATAGGAAACAAGTACTTTTGGTGTTTTAAATACAATATTGAAGTTTTTAATGATTTTTGGAAGCATATCCAATGTTCATTTTGAAAGGATATGATTTTGGCAAAATTCATGTTGAAATAGTTTTCTTATGTTGTATAGTTCTTTTATTCTAAAATGAAATAGTTAGTAATCATCATTTGCACACTTTTTTTCATACAATTCAAACTATTGCTTTTATTTTAATTCAATCAATCCGGTTGTAGAATAGTTGAGAACCTAATATGCAAACGTTCACCTTAAATAATGATATCTATAATGGGAATTTACCTTAAATCAAAGGAAGAGATACTGCATCGGTTCAGTAGGAACTGAGGCGAAAAGTCCTTCGAGAAAAAAAATATATAAAATGAAAAAATTGTACTGCTTCGGTTATTTGTGAACCGAGGCAAAATCCTACCCCTTTTTGCCTCGGTTCACAACCGAGGCAAAAAGCTTATCTCTTTTTGTCTCGCCTGTACATGTCTCGGTTGCGGAACCACTGTCTATAGCCGAAAATAACCGCTGTCGTTTTCCTCGACTACACTAGTGAATGTGTGCAATTATATATAATATATTTTCTTTGGGTAACTCTTTTGATCAAATTCAATGTTTTAAATTATGTTCATTGGTATGAAATGATTCACTTTTAACTAGATTTATGAATTTAGATTTTATGTTGATAATGAATTAAATTCCTTCAACCATTATTGAGACTGGTACAAAACCTGATAGGTCTCTTAATGATGCTTTGAAACAATCTAATAGATTGACATTAAACTTTATGAAATTGTCTATGATTGAAAATTGAAAGTCATCTATGTCCAAAACTATAAAAATACTAAGAAATTCATGAAATTGGTTAAAGATTTCTCGCAATCGGATATTACGAACAAGTTGATTACGAAAAACCTAACAAGTGAGCTCACAAACAAAAAGTTTGATTGGTCTTAATCTATTCATCATCATGTAACTGAAATATGTAATCTCATGACAAAGTTGAAGTCCATGGAAATTGAAGTGAGTGAGTAAGTTCCAATACAATTCATTTTGAACTCCTTTCTTGTTAAATTTGACCAGTTCTAGTTGAATTATAACACCCTTAAAGAAAAGTGAAACTTTTACGAAATTAAGACATTGTTGGTTTAGGAGGAAAGGAGATTTGAAGTAAATATTATTTATTCTTTCTATGAACTTGGATAAAAGAAAGTTACTTATATGTTTTATTATTATTGTATACTTTTTGTCACTACAATAAAATCGCATATTACCGAAGGTTTATTACCGAGGGTCGTTTGCCCTTCGGTAATGTCTGCTTACCGAGGGCCGTTTGCCCTTCGGTAATGTCTGCTTGATATTCGAACCACATCTTCATTTAGCCATTCTCTGGAGAGATCCACTCGCATACATTTCTTTTTCTCTCAAAGCTTCCCTCGTCTTCGATCCATATTTCAAGTTCCTCCGCCTCAGATCTTAATCCGCCCAGCCATGGTTAGTCTCTAGATCTTCATTCTCCTGTACATTTCTCCCTTACCTTGGCCTAATCCATCAAAGAATCCATTTTTCACTGATTGTTCTATCTTTTGCCCGATTAAATCCGCTGTTCATTCCATTCCATCGATTCAATCGTTGAATCCTTTCTCTCCACCGATCAAAACATCCCAAATCCCTAACCCTAGAATGTACACCGATCAAACCATTCAATCTAGGGTTTGCCTCCGTTTTCCGTCATCCGCTGTTCTTCTTCTTCGATTAGCTCGATCTATGCCAGTTTCCATGGTTCCTCGTCGATCCGCCTCGATCTGTAAGCATTACTTCTCTCTAATGATTTTATTTTTCATAAACATTGCCTTTACTTCCTTCCTTCATGGTGGCCAAACATCAGTTGTTGTGTTTTGTTTTTTGTATGAAATATCCAGTAGCATTGTTATTCTTTTTCTGTTATTCTTTTTCTGTGTGGAAAGAAGTTTGGGAAAAATACGCTCAATTTACTATTTGAGAATTCCTGCATGACAAATATGATACATCAGCTTCCCTGTCTATTTGAATACAAAATAAAAATCCTTACATATATATTCACGAACAAAAATATAACAAACTTTAATTGTTCAAATATAAAAAATCCTAGGAAGCAATCGGGATGATGAAAGGGGGATGATGTTGACGGGTTTGGGAGATGAAAGGGAGATGATGAAGTCAGTGAGTATGGATTTCTAGGAAGGTTTGAACTTGCCATAACAAATGATGTTGATGGAGATTTTACCTGTGAGAAGAGGTGCTCTGTGGAATTGGAACTTCAGTTGGGGCTCTGACTTAGTGAGTTTGCTGGCTGAACTGAAAGGAAGAATTAAAACAACCAGAAATAAACATAGGAGAACGCTTAAGGATGTAAGAGAGGCCATTTGTTTATGTTGTCTAAGAAAAAAGTGAAATGTTGTTGGTGAATTGCTGTGAAAGAGGAAAGTGTTGGCGGATATATATAGTGGAGGGGTGAAATAAAATGAGGGAGATGGTGTGAGTGGAGTGAATGAGGTGATAATGCGTTTGCGATTTGGTAGTGAAATTGAAGGGGATTGATTTGTAGGTTTGCATTAATCGAGTGGTAAGGTTGGTGGAGACAGAGGATAGCCAACTAAGGGGAGAGTTGGCGCGGATAATAACAACACGAGATGGCGACATGAGGACAAATCCCGTGTACCCTCAAACTCTTTGGCACATCACAGAAATCAAGGGGAGGGACCCTCACATATACAATGTTTCAATGCAGAAACTATCTCTCCAAAAATGATTGTCTTTCTTGCTTCGACACTGCCTCCACCCAAATCTGCAACTGCTCCAAAGCCAATGGCGCCAGAGTTATCTACAACGATTGCTTCCTCAGGTATCTATCTGTCTATTCATTCAAATATATTTAAATTCACTTTGATTTTGCTGTTTGAAATTCTCAAAATCTGACAAGGTTCACAGAGGTATGTAAATGTGGAAAGTTTTCACTTGCATGCAACGCTTGGTATAAATTAGTTCCTGCTTAATGTTTTTTCAAATAGAAATAATGACAAGCTACCAAAAGCAATATCAGATTGCGTTTTGTTCGAAGCAATTTAATCTTCGACAATTTTTTTGCATTTGATGTAGTATACTCCACAACACAACCCTTTTATTTGTTATTATCAATTATTTTGTTGTGAAAAGTCGTATCTATATCATTTATTTCAAAATCTAAACTTGTGTTCCGTTGCAGGTGACATACTGGGAGCAACTGAGTTAAGAGGACCAGTTAACTACAAATATAATGATTTGAAAGCTGCAACTAAAAATTCCAGTGCTGAAAATAAACTTGGAGGAGGTTTTGGTGCTGTATACAAGGTGAATTTATGTTTTGTATATTTTAATAACATAATTGCAAGCATCCTAATGACAATGATTAATGTGTAAGATTTTTTTAAAAGCTGTCAAAATATTCTCTTTTATTTGAAGTTTTTGTTTATGTTTGCAATTAATAAACAAATAATCATTTTCCTAATGCCCTTTACAAGTTTTTAAAAGTATTTTAATTTAAAACTAGAATGTACCAAACATAGGCTAAAAGAAATGAAGAGCATTTTGGGTGGATGGTAGGGTCTATTTTGAGTGGAAAGGCCTTGTCATAGTCATATATAGTTTGATCATTCATTATTACTTTGGGTCTGTTTTACTGTTAATGTTTGTAGATTACTAGTTCATGACAACGAATTTGGCCCCACCTTTACCATTTTTTGAACTTTTTTCATTAACTTTTTGTGGCAAAGTCTTCTTTCAAACTGAGTTCTATATTATTCACATATTCTCAGTACTCAGAGATTAAGATGTCCTTTTTTTTGTACAGAAGTATGAAACAAAAAGAAATCAACAAAAACATATATAAAATCCAACGATTCCTTGCTTGGACTCATGTGCAGACAGTTGGAATGGCAGTGGTGAGGGATGCGAAGGAAGGAGAGGAATCCGATGGTCTGAGAGGCGTTCTACTTTTTCGAGGAACAGAGTGTATTGGAGGAATCCAACAAAGTGTTTTCATGCCTTTTATACTTTGAGAATGTGTATTCAGAATTTTCAAACATGTCAAGTTCTAACTTATATTTTAGTGTAACTGTTACTCAGACACAAGACTATTCAACTTTTATATAAACTTTATGCTGAATTTACTGTTTTTGAGCTCACAAGAAATTAGTTTTGTGTGGTTTTCCATGTGCTAATACAAGTTCAATTTGTTATTCGCAAGTTGATGTTGGTCTTTCCTTGATTATGAATTGCAAGTTAGGAAGTATGTTGAGAAGATTGGTTTGTGTTTACATGACAGAGAAAAGAGGATTCTGCAGTGCAAAGAGAAGCATTGGGCGGATGCAAACAATCTTTTATTATTATTATTGTTGTTTTGTTATTATTATTATTATTTTTGGTTGAATGTAGGGTATCATTTAGCGAAGAGTCAACAACTAATTCTTTGAGGTACTAAGATTTATTTAAGAGCCGACAACCGACATCTCCCATCAGTAGTATTCCTTACATCCATTTATTATTTTTATGTTATCTATGATAAAATTTTTGATAAACATTATGCTTATCTGTTCTTATTCAAATTACATCAGGAAAGGCCTATGGTTTTGGGATTTTGATCATCAACAAGAATATCCTATTCAAATTACATTATGATAAACATTATGCTTATTTGTTTTTGTTTGACCATTCTAATATCTGACATGAGTAAAACTTGTAGCAAATCTTGACTGAATATCCTATTCATTTAGTTCTTTTGTTGGACCAGATTTGCTGAGATTTCGTCCAATGATGATTCTGGTGAAAACAGCCCTGACATTTCTGATCACGAAGAGAAAGTGGAAGAAGTTGATACTGTTGTAAATGATCATAATAGCTCAAATATCCTTATTGAGTCAGGTATACCCTTAAAATTGTGGGTGAAAAATCTTATGTGTTTTTTCAAGCAATTATATAAACCTCGTCCCTGTATTTTGCATATCATTTCTAAGGCTATACCAAACTAGCCCAGATGCTTTAATAGTTGGTTGGTTGGATGGTTGTGTTCAACTTTAGTTTTCTTTTTGATCACCTGGCCACCTGGAATTGATAAGTTGCTTGCTCTTATATATTTTTATATTATCATTGAGTTTGTATTTTATATTCCTTAATTCACAGATACAGAAAGAAACTAAGTTTTTGACCTTGATAAGGAGGATGATGCACCGGGACATCCACTCAACCAGGAAAATAATGAGTATGTGTCTCAATCTATTAGTCCCCCAGTTAATAAAATGGAAGAAAGTTAGGGCGTGGAAAAGGATAAAATGGAAGAACATTAGAAATTTTAGTCATTTCTTCTGGGTTGTACTGTTACCTGTGTTTTTTTTTTATATACCAGTGCACACATTTTCTCTGCATTGTTTGGCATGTTTTACGTGATTCATCCTAGGTCTTTTCTAAGGATGCTATATACTCTTGCAATAAAAGTTGTTTTTAGAGGCTTTAACGTGATCTTGTTTTTATATAAATCTTTGAAAGCTAATGCATATAACAGGTTTATAGTGTAATAGTAATTGGTTATCAGTTGGGTTATTTGGATGCTACTGATAAATATACGTGAATGATTAGTTTTTTTATATGATATTTTATTATTTATGAATGATATTATATCAAGTACGTTATATTATATTAGGTAGGTTTTATATACGTATTATATTAAAGAGATTTAAGAATGATATTTTATTATTTATTGTTAAAGACATTATATTATGTAGGTTATAAACGTATTATATTAGATATATACGTTTGATATTTTATAGTTATGAAAGAGATTTTATTAGGTGAATTTATGTAGCAGCCCAGCGCCCTGTTTTTTTTTTCGCCCTTCGGAAATTACCGAAGGCTTTTGGCCCTCGGTAATTACCGAAGGGCGAAAGCCCTCGGTAAATGTTAGCGACAAGAGATTTACCGAGGGCTCTTTGGCCGTCGATAAGCCTTCGGTAATTACCTTTTACCGACGGTTTTGGACTGTTTCCGAGGGCTTCTGGCCTTCGGTAATGCCCTTCTTTTTTGTAGTGTGTGTTTGTCTAGATGACCTATAAATTATTGATAAAAAATGACATATTGTGATAGTCATCACATTTTGTGATCATTAAAAATTTCCAAGAGTATGTTTGCTCAGAAAGAGTCTTATGTTTGGTTATAATAAGTTGAGATCAATCAGAGTTAACAATGTTTGTATTTGAGAAGTCACAATTTGGTATATTGAGCGATGAAAGGTAGAGACCATAGTGGGGTCAAAGGAAGTTTTAGACTAGGATATTCATAGACGAAATTTGAGACTATATGATACTTGTTCAGCATCGCTAATGTTAAATAGTGAGTATATATCTCTTTTGTGAACTAATAAATGGTTTATATTTTCGAGATAGAAATGATTATGATTGTATTAATATTTCTATGAGAAATACTCAACTACATAATCACTTCTCAAAGTAACTTTTAATGTTCATAGTAGATCATTATAAGTAAAATATGAATCCATATGTATGAAAAAAATGAGATTGAGTTTTCTGGTTGTATGTCCAATTTTAGGCCTTGAGTGTTTATATTGTTTTTATATTGTTTGTTGAGTTTATTAATATTGATATTTAAAGCTTACAAATACCTCACTTCTTTCATATTTTTCTTTCATAGGTACATGTTGTACGAGTAAAAGAAAAAAATGTTCAATAAAAATTGTTTGAAAAATTATTAAAAGAATTTTTTAAAATTTGGTTCGTGGATAATTTATTAATATCCTTAGAAGAAATTATTGGGAGATTTTCTAGACACAATGTTTTTTCTTTATTTAAAGACCTGTATGCTATAGATTTGATATTATAATAATGATTTATATTATTATATTAAATTTATGAAATCTGTACTTAATATTGAATATATTATTAAAAATAAGTCTAAAGTGCATGATAATCATTCTATTTATTTATGATATTAAAAATTAGGTCACATCTAAGAAACGAATAATGAGGTTAATGAAAAATTACATTTGACCTCAATTGGATTTTTATAACTAGAATATATATTTGATTAAAATCAAACCAAATAGATATATATTAATTCTATTACAATAAGTAGTGAAATTTTAGGATGAATACAATATATTTATGCACCTTTTCACATTCCAAGAGTATTTTATAACCTTTATAAAGGATTTTCTTTCACATTATTATTATTATTATTTGTATCTTCTTCAAGAAAAACCTCAATTAATATACTTCTTAAAAGTATTGGTAGAAAGATAATTAAATAAAAAAATGAAAATTGTAAGATCTAATAGGTAGTGAATTTTATGGAAAATCCACTAAAAATAAACAATATCTTCGTCTATTTACAAAATTTCTTAAGAGTAGATATACTATGTCTAAACAAACTTACAAGTAACACTATTGAAGTTGAAGATAATATAGTTTTCATTCTAAACCATTTTCAAATTGGATTATGCTTTTAGTTTGACAATTAAACTAAATCGGAAATGATTTAGTCATTGGGTTAATTAGTTAAAAAATATCACTTTTTAAGGAAAAAGTATCTTAAATGGAATTTTTATTATTTTATACTTATAGTAACTATAAATAATATTGACATGATAATATATATATATATATATATATATATATATATATATATATATATATATATATATATATATATATATATATATATATATGTATATATAAACTGAAAAAAATTATAATAAGATTTGCATTATATACTAAATATTTTTCAATAAAATACTATACAAAATCAATTATATTTTATATTATGTGTTTTATTGTATATCCAAAATTGTATAAAACTCTAAATCATAACAACTCAATGATCAAACCCGAAATTTAACAACAACTTTATTTTATTTTTCTCATAATTATTACATGCAAGAAGAAAATGAGAAAAAGAATTTATCCAAACTAAAATTCTTCAAATTTGATTGTTAGCTAAAATTTTCTTAACTGAATGTTTAAAAAGGAGAGTGGTAGAACTAAAAGATGAGAAGGGGGAAGTGTAGAAATTAAGACAGAAAAATTAACACGAGTGAAAAAAAAAACGAGAGGAAAATCGTGATATTCAACTAAATTATCTAACTTATTCTCTTCACACTTTAAAAAAAATCATTAGCACCATATCTAATCAATTAATACAATAGACATATAATTAAATTTACAACTATAATAAATTATGCATGTAAATAAATACACGTGAAAACTTAAATTTTCACACGATATATATAAAAATGTGTGACCCATAAAAATTTAAATGCTTACCATATTAAATGATGTTTTTAAAAAGTAAAAATAATTTCCAAAATCAATCATTAAATGATATATTTATATCAAATATCTTCTAATTGTATACTTTTTTAAATATAATTTATAGATATTATTTAAATTTAAACACACTATATTATATTAATAGACATATAAATGATACATTTGAATAAAAATATTTTATTTTCATAATTTATTCCGTTGTAATTTATCAATTCAAAAGATGAAAAAAATATATTTAATTTTTAAAATATATAATTTATAACGACGTTAATATTATAATTACAATTGATTAAGTGAAAAAAAAATAGTTATTTGTGATTGTTAAAAAATAAACAAAATAATGACTTTAAAAAAATGGAGGGTGTTTTACCTTGCACCTCTAAACCTTTCACCTTGCACTTTCAATTACCTAAAATATCCCTAAATAATAAGGTGGTTATTCATTAATTCTATGTTTGTTGACAATTTTTGTATCAAGCATTGAATACACCTCATTTTCTCCTATCACATGAAACATGCACTCCTATACTCTCATTTCTCATTTATTAAAAAACCCTACACCCCTTCACCCCATTAACAAAAAAAACTTATTCAAAATATAAATAATTAATTAATACATATAAATATTTGTATCAAATAATAAAATCTTACTAACAATAAAAAAATTATAATTAAATAAAATTTTAAAACACAAAATTTAAACATAAAATTCATATAAAATAAAATCGTTAAAAGAAACAAAATATTAGTCATCGCATTTGGAAACATGAAAGGTCTGTATCAGAAGTGAAAAACAGATACAGCGTACATCGGATAACCGATGCAGCCCGTATCGATTATCCACATCCGATACTGGCTTTACGCATTTCAACCCAAACCTTTTACAGATCATTTTATTCTAAGAAAATATTGTAATCATGTACTCTACACTCTACAAACATATGTTGCAAAACAAATTGAAAAAGCAAAAAACACACCAACCAACCTGCACCGAAAATGGACAAACGCGAGCAACGAATTTAAGCAACGTGTGACTGGATGCATGGTGTAAAAACAAGTTGAACGAAGAAGAAGAACTTGTGCTTCTGCCTGCAAAAGAGAGCAAAGAGAAGGACAATGTGAAATCGAAAAACGAAGCTCTGTGCCTAAAAAAAATGAAACACAAATATGAAGCAAAAATGAAGACGAACATGTGCTTGCCAAAGAGAAGAAGACCGGACGACAATTTCTACCTGTGCGAATTGAGGAAGACAAAGCTTCTGAAGTTGCCTTGTGTGCTGCTATGAAGAAGAGAAAACTTGAGAAAGAGAACAAAATACAAAATGGGATTTGAAAACCAACAAAAACCTAAAATCTGAAACTGTTGACAAACAAATTGTTTAGGAATCTTTGACTAATATTATTTTGTTTAAAAGAATTTAAAAAAATTAATTAGGGGTAAAATAGGTATTTGATTAAATTTTGGAGGTGTATGGTGAAAGGCTTGGAGGTACAGGGTGAAACACCAAAAAATGGAAGCAAAAGCGTATGAACCCATGGAATAACTGAGCTCATATTGGACCTTAATGGGCTTAAGTACACTGTTTGTTGGTTGCCCTAAAACTTAATACCTCGTATACAACTTCTATTAGAAAAAGATAAAATGCCTCATCTTAAAAAAAATATGAAAAAACGTGAAAAAAGATGATGAGATAATCTTACAGAGAAAGACTCAGTTGTTATCGAGTGAAATGAACCATTGAAAGTCTTTGAGATAATTTAGTATCAACTTTTTTTTTTTGTTTAATTTTTTTTAAGGAACTTTATTTTGTAAGTTTTTTAACATAAGGTTGATTTAATCTCTATTTGTTTTATTTTTTATTTTTATTATTTGTAAATTATTCTATGAAATGACGTGATTATTAACTTTTGAAACGTCAATTTAAACGGAATGTTATAGTTTTAACATGAATTGTATATTAAAAACAAAATTATTATAATTTTAAATATTAAAATTAAAAATTTAAATTAAGAAATTTGAAGAAAGGAATAAAATGTATTTGAAAAAAATAAAAAAGAGTTATAGAATGGGTTTTGGAACAGCAGAAAGTGAAGGCGTAAAGACAAAATGAGACAGAAGCGAACAGTTTTTACTTGTGCGTCATAGAGCATTGTCTCACTCACTCTGTCCTCCTCAAGAAGAGAGGGTCCAACCCTTTCTCTTTTAATGTTTAATATTTGAAATAAATAATGTTAGGGTGATATAGGCTTTTACATTCGACACATAAGATAAAATAATCATTAAAAAATAATTTTTTGTATTTAAAAAAAAGAAAAGAAAATATAAAAGAATAATATTAAATAAATATAAAAAAATTGTGTGTGTCTGAAAGCTTATTTTTGTACTTCTAATTTGGGTTCAAGGTGAGTTCCATGGAGGGCCCAATTACCAGCCCTTTCTGACAATTTCACATGCAATCATAAATCTTCTTCCATTTCATTATTTTAAAAATGGATGAGTTTTGGAGTTATAATAGAATAGTTCTGATAGTGTATACTCATCTATAATTTAATTAACGAGAGCATGTTAATAAATTAAATGTGGGAAGTGAGTATATGTTAAAGTTATGTGTATATGTATTTATAATAATGATTGTAACATTTCATAATCTTTTTAATCAAAACATTTATCCCAAAAAAATAGATCGAATTGAAACCTTGTTTCAGATGTATTATTTTTTAAATCGCATTAAATTAAAATAATTTGGAATACTAATTATATATATATATATATATATATATATATATATATATATATATATATATATATATATATATATATATATATATGAGGAAAAGAAAAGTTCTTAAATATACAAAATACTAGTATTTTTTTAGCATTAATTGTATTTCATTAAATAATTTAAATTATAAGTAATGAATTGTTATTGGTTTGTCTAATTTGGAGTCCAAGATGATATATTTGTTTAGTATGTTTAATGTTAATTTTTAATTAATATCCTTGTATTTGTATTATGCATATTTATTGTAAGAAGTGTCTTTCTTTCAAAACAAGTAGTAGCTCCTCTTAAGAATTTCACATGCAAACATAGTTGTAATTCTAATAATTGAGTTTTATTTTAAAAAAAATCATTATTTATCTAAAAAACTAATTTTATAATTTTTTTTATATCTTCTCTCTAAAATATTGATTCTATCTTTCATTTTATTGGAAATCAGATACCGATATAACGATTATTGCAGAAATTGCTACATGATTTATTGATAATTTTTCCATTCAAGTAAGTTTGTTCTCTATTTTTTTTTCTCAAGCCAAATTTGCACTCTCTTTTGCATGTATACCTTTCTTGGTTATATGTAGCTCTTTTTTGCTTAAGATGAGTCTCTATTTGTCAGTAATGGTAGCAGTAATTGATCCTTAAATGCACATTTTTTTTGTATAAATAAAGTATTTGTGAGTTGAAAGTTGGATGAAATCTTAAGAGTTTTGTAAGAGATATTTTTAAGATAAAGAAAGCTAGTGAATTTATTAATATTATTAATTTAATTGTTTTGATACTGAAGGAATGAGTGTGGTTAAATTGATAATTTGAGAGACTGTACACTTATTGTAAAAAAAATGGCATCAAAACTATATGTATCTATTAGTTTAATGATTGGATAGCTTGAGAATTTTAAATTGAGAAGTGGGTTGAAATTGGTATAGTTATGATGAAGTTGAAAATTTAGGATGATATATTTGTGATGAATTTGTGGGAGTGAGTAGATTATTGTATCATTATTATTGTTATACTTGGTTGGTGTAAGTTTGACACAAGATCGTGGATTGCGAATAAGTTTTAGTTTGAAAATTGTTATTTGGTAGGTACTAGAATTTGGGGAAAATAAATGATTTGTGCTTATATAGTTAGCATGCTGGAGTGTGATTGAATGAGTAATTTGCGAGGATAATCTTGTTGAAATCTAATTTGAAAAGTTAAAGTTGATTTCACTCATGTGATTGGTATGGTCTGGTTGGTTACATGTGATATGAATTGGAGTTGATATTATGTAAACATGTTTATTCAGTCATGGATCTATTTGAGTAATGTTAATGTTGTGTTGATTTGGAAACTTTGTTTTACATATTGGAGTATTGAACTGGTTCTAAGGGTTAGGTATTGGTAAAACATATTTTTTTTATACATTGGAAGGCTAAAGAATACCTAGAGCTATGATACTGTTTTAACATACAAAATTGTATTTCGTGTTACAATCAAGCATAATCATCTCACCGTCAAACAAAGTCTCACATCGGATAAAATAAGAGATGGACATCAGTTTATTATATACACATTGTTAAAAAGTGGACTTTAAGTCTAACTCAACCCCACAAAATCGACTTGTAAGGTGAGGTTTGCACCCACTTATATACACTGAATTGGCCTTATCTCTAGTCGATGTGGGATTTCCAACACACCCCCTCACGCCGAGGTATATACATCTCGAGCGTGGGATTAGACATTTTAATGGGTGGTCCGATAGCGGGTGGAACAATATGTCCAACAAACAACAAATTATCGCTAGGATAGGCTCTAACCATGGCTCTGATACCATGTTAGAAATGGACTTTAAGCCTAACAATTCTGATCTTACAAAAGGAAATGAAATTATTTCAGCTTCAAGCTTCTCTTTGATGAAATGTCTATCAATCTCCACATGCTTTGTTCTATCATGTTGCACAGGATTGTGAGCAATTGCTATAGCCGAAGTATTGTCACAGTACAAACTCATAGGTTCATTTTGTGTAAAGCACAAATCTGCACAAATTATAATAATATCTAAATTATAACTAACATAATATTTGATTGCCTAATATCCTTTAATAGAATATTTGGCATATCTTAACACACATAAGATACCTTTATTTATAAAAAGCAAATCCGTAAGGATTTGACCCAAAGTGGGCAATACTTCACCAGCGTGGAGATCTATGTGTGTGTGGAACCTCCTTACAGTTAGTTAACTATCTACATTATTTTAATGTATCATCTTTTAAGGTGTTTAATAATAAAGATGTTCCATGACTATACTTAAAAATAAAGATGCGATGTGAGTTGGTCTGTTTCATTTTAGTATGTTCTGCATTCGGTCTACAAAATTTAAGTCGAAATAGTTCCTCCTACATAAAAAAAGTAGACTAATTTCTTTGGTCTACCATACATAATATGTTTTGCCTACAACCTATATAAGAAATTATTTAATTTTTTCTCTTTATAGAATGTAAAATATTAAGGTACAAAATTTTATTAACCTTATATTTATTTAATTAAATTAATAAAAAATAGATTTTATAAGTTTATTTTTTAAAATAAAAAATATTTATAATTTTATAATTCCACATTTAAAATTGGCCAGAAACAAGAAAAACAAATAAGCAAGTTACTTTTAGATAAACAGAAATTTTAATGAGTGATTTTACTTATAAGAAATACAAACAAGGTTGTTGTGTTGATGTCATTAAATTTTAAAAATTCAAAATTAATGAAGATTATGCAAACCAAATGCAGGTTGTCTGATTGTTAGTCCGCACAGACTATAAGTTATGCAAACTGACCGAAATAAACAATCATACTAAAGAATATTGTACACTTTTTTATAAGGCTTGCGGGTTGACTCGCATGATTAGTTCCGCATCACCACGTCGTCATTCCTAATTGAGGATGAAAAATAGATTCTGTTCTATAATAAAACAAAGCATTCTCCTTTTAAGTTTTGAAGGACACATTCAGATCTTTAAATGCGAGTTTGTATTTTTTTTTTTTAATTTGTTATGATTGACAATTGTAGAATTTTTTATTCAAATTCTATGTTCAGATTACTTTGTTATTTTGGTTTTGCTTATTATAACAAGTTTTTATGTTTATTATTATATAATTTTATATCTATAGTAAATTGTTGGACTACAAATCTTCTAAATATATTAAATATATATGTTGTGTTTTTTCAAATTTGTGCATTATTTTCTTACTAAGTTATTTTTGCTTTCTGGTGTGTGCTACAACTTGTGAATTCAAACATTAATGTTAACTTTAAAAAAGGATAAGCTTTATTGATTAATAAAATATTCATATCAATTTTTTAATAGAGAAGTATTCGAGTATTTCAACTCATATATACATAAAATCTAAAACATAATCAGAAAGACAATAGGATCTCGTCCAATTACACAATATCAAGCAAAGAAATTCATTTTACATTATCATCAAGCCTAATACAGCATTTTTTTTCTTCCAATATTCATGTTTCAATTCAATAATATATATGTGTAACCTTCCAGTTATTACTGTACGAGTGACATCAGTAATTGACATAAGGTTATGCACATTTTTTTGTAGAATTATAGTTGTTCTCTAACTTCACAATATCATTGTATCTATCCATGAATCATATGCATGAATTTGGAGGCATATAAACCGATGTATTGCTATAGTTATGGCTCCTAGCTACCACAAGTAAATTAATTATAGAAACATTGCATTCATCCTTATTTCAATTATGAGATTAGAAAATTAAGATCATTAAGCCTTTTGAGCATTCAGTTATTGACACACATATGTAAATTGACTATTGTGAAATCAAATATGAGAATCTTGTTTTTTTGTTTTAACATGAACGAAAAAACAAACTTAAAAGTATAGAAGTTGTCATTAACATGATTAAGTTCACTCTAGACAACTTCTCAAACAATGTAATATTCCTTCATCATAGTTTCTTTTATGAAGAAAATTACCTAACATATTTGTTTTATATATACATCCATTCGTATAAGATCGTATATATAATTTTTACTAAATCGTCAAAATTTATGTTTTCTTCCATCAATACAGTTTGAGCTTGAAAAAGATAATATCAAGAATGATTTAAACACAGATATTACTATTTATATGTTTATATACAGATAAAATTTCACTACTTTTGTACACATAAAGGCATTAATATTATTTCATTAAATTTAAATTTGTAATGAATAAATTTGTTATTGATTTGTGAAATTAATATTTATATCTAATTGGTCTCCTATTTGTATTATGCAGTCTGTTATTATGGATGATTTTTAAAGTCCAGAAGTAATTAATGAACTTAACATTAATGTGGCACGTTTATTTGGTTGATAAAATAAATTAAAATCAGAAAGATACACTTCTATTTCAAGACTTCAAGTCCCTAGTTCCTTCTTGTATAACTCAAAATGGTCTTTTAGTCTAAACCTTTTAATGTTATTCCGATTTCAATATACTTTAACCACAAAACAAAACAAAATAAAATAAAATAAAATATTATCAACTATTAAAATAATTGAAATTTAATTAATAAATAATGATTGCATCTGGACGAATGTTATGACAATTTTGTTGTATATTGTTTTTGAGAAATTTGTGAAACAAAAAGACAACTAAAAAAAAGGAGAGAAAACAAAACTGAGTGAAATAAATAAATAAATAATGACAAAGAAGAGAAATGGTTAAATACTGGAAAATGAAAGAGTAATGTAAGGACCTATAGGAAGTCAAAGCCTTCTGATTCTTCTCAAGGAAAATATTTCATGTATATTTCTAATTTTCTTAGACATTTCTAATATCTAATAATAAATTAATATTTTTTAATTGATTTATCTTAAAATATTTTACATTTTAAAATAAAATACCACTTGATTTGTGTCAGATGAGTATAAAGTAAAAAATGGAGTATATACCTGTGAATTGTCTCTCTTCTCTCAACTGTTTCAGTCTCGTTGTCATTTCCCAATGAAAAATGGAAAAGTTATTGCTTTATTCTTAAACACTTTAGTGGGTAGGATGAGCAAATTTGTATTTTCCGAGCTGTAATTCTAAAGAGTTACAGACAAATCTCTTATACGTGCCAAAAATATATGTCTTGTGTATTTTTTTTAATTCTAATTTGATGAATTCTATGAAAATAACTTGTGATGAGTATAACATTTGTATAAATAAATAAATAAATCTCCTGATTCTTGAGGACATAATTTTGATTGCTTTTGAAAACTGCGGAATAAATGATCTAAAGAAAATCTAGTCATTCGCAAACATGAAAAACTCTAGTGCAAAGTACACAAACATGTACTGTAGCCACAAGTTGGAAGAGAAAGTACCTAGGTATATAAGATAAATTGTCTTTGGTGGCTTTCAGTATATATAAGTATTGGAAGTTCAGCATGGTTGATAAATAAACCAAACAAAAAAAACAGATATTTTTGAAGCACAACAACCTTCCAAACATAATCATGACAGTTCAATGGAGGAACTGCATGCACTTGTATATATGTGTCTATTAGCTGACATTCACAGCTATTTTCTTTGTTTTGAAGAACAAACTTCCAACATCAGTCACATTTACATTTACGACACAGTCCCATGCAAATGGTGTTATTTATAAAGGTAATTAATTTAAATTGATTATATATAGATAATTAATTTGAATTGTGAAGAAAGATTGGGTGGGAAAGTAGGAGGAAAACAGTAAAGAGAGGAAGAGGGTGGTAAAAAGTTGGGAAAGAGAACTTGAGCAGAAAATGAAGAAAAGAAAGAAAGAAGGGAGTGTTTGTTTTTTTTATTTATTGGATGGAGAGAGATGAGTGGGGTGCTTTATTCTCTCTCATGTATAAATTGCATGTTACACCGCCCTATTCCACCATTGACAGGGATGACATCGAAACCCCTTTCAGCAGAGTCTCCTCTTTGGACTAATCAACATCAACGCTGAACGAGGTACCCAAGGGTCTCCATCTTTCCATCTTTCCCCTCAGATTAAAAACTGGGCCCAACCAATGGCCTCTCTCCAACCTCAACCCCAAGAAACCAAACCCACCGTCACCACCGCCACACCCTCCACTCCCAGCCTAACATCTATCACCTCCAATCACACCACCATCAACAACAATAATACTGCTCGTAAATGCAAAGGCAAAGGTGGCCCCGACAACAACAAATTTAGGTACCGCGGCGTCAGACAACGAAGCTGGGGCAAATGGGTCGCCGAGATCCGCGAGCCACGTAAGCGCACCCGCAAGTGGCTCGGCACCTTCGCCACCGCAGAAGACGCCGCCAGAGCCTACGACCGTGCCGCCCTCATCCTCTACGGCTCCCGTGCCCAGCTTAATCTCCAACCCTCCTGTTCTTCTTCTCACTCCTCCTCCTCTCGTACCACCTCTTCCTCTTCCACTCAAACCCTAAGACCCTTGCTTCCTCGCCCCTCGGGCTTCGCTTTCAATTTTCCCTTCCACGCCGCCGCCCTTCCCTACCCCTGCGCCGCCGCGTATGCCACCACCTTCAATTACACCCCGCAGGCACTGTGCCCTAACGAGAATAGCAATAATACAGTGCATGTTCATCGTCATCATCACCATCGTCGACCTGAGGAAGTGGTGCAAGTGCCACATGCTTTATCAACATCATACCCAAAGTCGGAATCCGATGTGAGTTTAGGTGGGAATAATACTACTGCTAATAGCTCCAGTAGATCAACCTCGTACCAGAGGCATGGTTTCCAGGATAATAACCGTTTGCATGTGCAACACGACCATTCGTCGAATCATCAGCAACATCAGAAAGGCGATGTGGATGGAGTTGATTCCGTTGTGGGTTCGGCGGAGGGTTCTCAGGCAAATATGGAGGCTTCCGAGGATCCAGATCTGTCGTTGGTGGGGACAGTGGGGCTTGGATCTTCTTCGTCCCTGTGGCCTTTGGCGAGTGAGGACGATTACACTGATAATTTGTGGGATTATAATGATCCTTTCTTCTTTGATCTTTAGAGAAATTTTAGTTCCGATTGCTTGATTAGATGTGTGTTCGGAAGATCACACATAGATTGAAACTATTGTGAATAAAGTGTTGGAGACACGACCCAGACGCTGACGCTGAAAGTTTATTGCTTGTTAGTTCTAGTATTAATTATTAACTGTGGATACTGAGGGTGGTAGAAATAAATTAGTTTTCCCAGTTTAGATTTAGTGCAGCTGGAAAATAATTGCTGAGAACTCGAATGCATTCTTCCTGGTGCTTGAGGATGAATCCAGGGTTTTGTCTCATTCCAAATTGAGGTAAGCCTTTTCTATTATTTGGATTTCAATGTTGTCTTGGATCAAATCTCTTTTCTCTGTGGCAACCAGTGGTTGAGAAATTTAATGAATGAAAAGAAAAAAAATACATGTTGCTCTCAGTTCGTCTTTTTGCATGTCTTTTCTCTTTATTCATCTAATTTTATTGATACAAACATTCTCCAATCTGAACATTTGTGTCCATGAACTGATATTGATCTGGGGAATGCTTTTCAAGAGATTTGAAGCTAGTTTAGTGGTTACAAGTTCTTTAGGGACATACTTATATTTATTGCACTGGATCTAATTTACCTTCTTAAAATTTTAGCAGTATAAATTATTTTTAGTCATTTTGGGAAGTTTTAAAATTAAAAATATATATTACCAAGTTTGATCTAATCAAAGTTTAATAAATTGGTGTTGAACTTAGCTCTTTAAATAAATATGCTTTTAATGAATTATTTTCAGTCTCTCTTTCACAATTTTATTTGAATGACAAGGAAGTATAAATAGTAAATGTTGAAATTGATTTGAAATTGGTTTCATACTTACTTGGTGATACTTTTTTGTTGTTATTAAAAACATGATTCTAATGTACTTTATAATCTCAATCTAGAGGGAAAGAATGAGTGTTGCCTCAAATTTAGTTTAAGAAGTTGATTTAAATGAAAAATAATTATAAGAAAAGGTGAAGTCCTAGATGGCATTTATGGCAAACTGTTTTTATATGAAGTCTTCTTTTTATAGCCTTTATAGTTTTTTTAATAATTTATCATCTTATTTTTTTTTTTATAATATAGAAAAAAGGTGAGTTATGAAATAATATAACCTCCATCTCTTTCATGAAGTTAGTGGTAAGAAAAGTATGATGATGTTTTTCTATAGTCTGCTTGTTCACTAAACTTAGGTATGTATGAAACATAAACTTAATATTCCAAAACATAGTCACTTTTTAAATGTTTTAACCTCCACTCTTCAATAACTCATTGGTAACATTCTAGATTACTTTTATAAGTATGAAGTATTTTTATAGTTTCTCTACCAAGCATTACTCTGTAATCAATTTTGTTTATTTCTGTATCATTTGGATGATAAATTTAATATTAGGAAACATGTGACTAATGGTATAACATCCATTTTTCATGTGTCAGTTGCTTGCATTTTTTTTCAAAAAATTTATATCCTTTTTACTTTTTTGCCCATCTTCGTTTTATTTTTATATATTTTATCTGTCTTTACTTTCGACTAAAGTTAACTTTCATTAAAATTATAATGAAATGTTTAATATTGAAGTAAAAATTAATTTTTTACTGTTCAATTTAGTTTAGAATGGGGAAATGCAAAATTAGATTATATTTTTTTTTTAAATATTTGTCTAGTTTATTTTTTAAATTGTATTCCTCTTTTTCTTTAGTTGAAAAATGTATTATTTCTTTTTCAAAGCATTTCAATTTCATCTTTTTTTAATGAAAAGAAAAACTGAAAATTGGATTAAGTATTGATATTTATAAATAAAATTAATGAACTGAAATTAAATGGTTTTGACTGATGACATTTTCCAATAAAAAGTAATAAATTTCATTGCAACATTCCATGTATACACTTTGGAAATTTACTATATATGAATGCCTCACTTCCTTCTTTGTTGAAAATTAATATCTTAGACTGTTATGCTTTTCATGTAAAAGATGTTTAAGTACATTTAGATACCACCAAGCTTGAAAAAATCATTTAGATATTTCATTCTTTTGAAATATAATAAAACACCAATGTTTGAAATTGTAATAGCTTAATAATTTGATTTATAAAACTAATAAAATATATAAAGTCTCTGAAATTATATACTTTTTGTTAAAATTGAAAAGATGTTAATCTGAATTTTGAAATAAGTAAAATAATAATATAATCCTTAAGATTATGAGTTATCACTCAAATTGGTTTTTGAAATTGTACTAGTAAAACGGACTGGTCATTTATTTGAAATGCTTAACTTGTTTCACTCAAATTGGTTTTTGAAATTGTACTAGTAAAACACATGTATCATCTTTAATACTTTTCCCTGTTCTTTTAATTATTTTTATGACAAATTTTTTTAAATTATGAAATTAAGTTAGTTTGTTAAACTTTAAGGGTTGCTTTTATTAAATTGTTAATTCAATTTATTAATTACTTTGAAAAATAATAATTCAAATTGTCTGTTCTTTTCTATTATTTTAGTTTTTTTTAATTCTTCTGAAAACACTATGGATGGTGATTATGTGTCAGAACCATTAAAAATCCACTCAAGATTCGTTTTTAGTGGAATTCACGTGTCAAGAGGGGGGCTCGACACTCAGATGGAGGAAGGCAGGTGTAAGCAACTGAGTGGACATTCGTTTTTTACGTTGGAAGAAAAACTCTAAGTTTTCAAACCTCACGCCACTCTCTGCATGCAACCTTCTTCCCCAGAATTCTAAAATCTCCTCCTTCTCTCTACATCTCCTTCATCTTCTCTCTAAGAAAATCTCACCGTTTCTTCCTCCGATCATCACTCAGGCACCATTTTCACTCTGCCGGTGTCAAGAGCTTCAGTTTGAGCCGATCGGTTTTGGGTTCTGAGTTGGTAAGTTTTCTTTTCCCTCAACCGTATGGTTTTTCTTGAACATGCAAACCAAGTTTCTGGGTGCATGGGTTTCTTTTCACATTCTGAACAATGTGTTGTTTTGGTAATTGGGTAGTTTCTAAGATCGTGAACCTTAGTCTTCAAAGGATTCTGGTGGTGAGCGTTATCTGCAAAACCGTGAGCATTCGGCTAGCTTAGAGGTAAGGGAAGCTTATATAATTTAATTTGTATGTTGCTTGTATTGCATGTACGTTCGTTGAGTGGATGAATTTACATGATATATGATTGTTGCTATGTTTTGATTGTATGAAGTATGAAGATTTACTATCATATTGATGTATGAAATTATGAAGATAAATGTTGAGAAATGAATTGAGATAAATAAGTCTAAGTATGAAATTTGTATGTTCGTTACTGAATGGTCTTTGACCGTTCGGTGTTTTTTTGGGGACTCGGTTATAACTGGATTCTTTCATTTGGAAGGAATTTTTGTTGAGGACCGAGCGTCTTCGTCTAGTAAAATTTGAGTATAGTCGTTCAACCAAGGATATTCTTTCCTTGGCATCCTGATAAAAATTTAAGTATATTATATGTAGTGGTATGTTCGTTCGTTCTTGAACATTAGTTAATTGATATTGTATACTTATCGTCTTATTCCATAAATTAAGTTGTGCTCGGTCTTCGACTGGCATTCGGTTTTCTCGAGGATAAATTTATAAATAAGCTAAGTAATTATAACATTCGGTTTCTTCATATGATTCTTCTAAGTACTATTATTTGAATGTCTTGTAGTGTCTGTCTCCATTGGTTTCTACCTAGAGTCTTAGTACTCAGTCTAGGCTTTAAGGTGTTCAGTCTAAACTCTCATGGGTCAGTTCATCAAATTGACTCACTTTGTAAATAATGTTCGATCCTTTTAAATCTTGAGAAATATTATTGAACTTGGTCTCTTCCCAATCCCGATGGTAATTCTCTCTCGGTTTTGATCTGTTCTGGAAGTGGGAAACCTCTCGGTCTCAGCCCAAGTGTTCGGGCTCGTTAAAGGTTAAAGTTGTACGTTCGGTATTTGGTAACTTAAGTGATCTTAAGTAAAATTGAAGTATGAAAATGAAATATGATGGAATATGATGTAGATGAAATGAGTATGATTATGAACGAGTATTCCGGGGAGGAATATCTCATGAATGGATATTGAAATTTTGGTAAAGTATGAATGTGGGCATGCTAAGCTGGCGGTTCATCCTGATATTCCGTGATTACTCGTCCTCACGTAGAGGAGGGTAAGTCATGTGTGGAAACGGAAGGAGGTCCTAGTCCTTATGGTTAATTTGGACACATAGGACTAACCTCGGGTGGCAGCTGTTGAGGGTATCCTAGTTACTACATCACCCGGGTGCACGAACGTCGAAGCTACACAGAATTCATACAGTCTGGACAGTCAGAGTCTAGTATTAGGCTTTGCATGAACGAGTGATGAATTATCTTGTTTGGTTGATGTTGTGAAATATATGTTTATACATGAATTGAATTACATAAGCTTACCCTATGTTTCTTGTCTTGTCTGTTTTGTACGTTTGGTTGTCTTTCTGTTGCAATGATCATCCATATGGATGTGAGCAGAGGGAAACGAGCTGCTACAAGAAGTGCTGGAAGAAGAAAACTTAGTCGATGTAGAAGTTAAGACCGAACCAACCGTTCGGTCAGTATATTAGTTAAGTTTTAAGATGGTTGTTCGATTATCTTTCCTCTCTTCTTTTGAAAGACCGTTCGGTGTAGGTCTTTTGTAAATCGATCGGTCAGGCTTGTATCTTTGTATAGTTTTCATTTTTTCTACCTTTTTGTAGGTCGTTCGGTCACAATCGTACTTTCTCTATTAGTGTAAGACTGATCTGTAATATTATTCAATGTGATTATTCTATTATATAATTTTAGATTGTATTTTTGGGATATTACGTTATGGAACAAGTTTTATATTGAAAATATGTTAATAATTCAGAAAGGTAAATAACTTAGAAAAACTATGTCAAAACATATTACTCATTTAAGTAAGTTATGACTTGAATGTTTCTAACAACAGAGTTCTTTACTGTATAATTTCATTAAAACAATGGTTTTGTGAATAAAAAATATTTTTATAAGAGTAGTTATACTATTTTTAAAATACATTAAAAACGTACACTTTTAACGATATTATTTTGAAAAATTAAATATACGTATTTAAATAAGTTTCATATATATAAGTTTTCCTCTTCTTAGAAAATGAAATATGTTGACATTAACCCATATCAATTTTAAATATAAACAACTTTTCATTCACTTTTATTTTGATGAGAATTGAACAAATAATACAATTTGTTATAAGTTGGGCTCAAATTACAAAATCAGATTGTTGCACAGGCCGTACATTAACTCCTGTTTTTTGTTCTGGGTGTTGCTCCCTCCACCACCACACCTTTCTTCCTCCACCTCCCCTTTACTATTTTGCCCTTAAATAAAATTTTATTTTTAAGGTTAATTTTTTTAATTTTACCCATTCACAACCTATTCCACTAATAACCTATTTTAGTTCCTCCTACATGAGTAAAATATTTTTCTTTTATTTTAACATTATTTTTCTTCATCTCTTTCCTTTGTCGCGGTGAGATACTACAAGTTGTAAAGGTTAGTGGTAGTGGAAAGAATTATCAAGTAGTCTCCCTCTCGTGGTGCAGTGTCGCTCTCGTGATGCAGTGTCGCTCTCGTGGTGCAGTGTGTGGAGTGGTGCAGTGCGTGTGTTGCTTCCTTAAGGTGTGTTTTCGAATAAACCTTCGAATAAAACCCTAAAATAAAAAACGTAACTTTTAAACGGTGACATCCTTCAACGGATGTCAACATCCGTTTAAGGAAAGAACGGATGTCAACATCCGTTTAAGGAAAAAAACGAATGTCAACATCCGTTTAAGGAAAAAACGGATGTCGACATCCGTTTTTTCCTTGTTGACATCCGTTTTTTTCCTTAAACGGATGTTGACATCCGTTCTTTCCTTAAACGGATGTTGACATCCGTTCTTTCCATAAACGGATGTTGACATCAGTTCTTTCCTTAAACGGACTCCGAGTTACGTTTTTAATTTTAGGATTTATTTTATTAGTTTATTCTTTATTTTGGAAATATTTTAATAATTTAATTTAAATGTTTTGATTTATTATTTTTTAATATATTTTTAATGTATTTTAATAATGTAAGGAAAATGAAGAAGAAAGAATCGTATGAGGAGAAGTGAAACGGAGAAGACAAATGGAGTTGTAAAGTAAAACAGAAGACAAATTGTTAAACGAAATTGAGAGATGGAAAGATTGAGTGCAGGGAGTAAAGTAGGAGAACTAGGTTTGGAATAAATTAAAATAATAAAAATAAAAAATTTTAATTTGAGGATATAATTGGAATTAAAAAAATTTGGGGAGGTGGAGGGAGAAAGGTGTGGTGGTGGAGGGAGCAACACCCTTTTGTTCTTTAATGTTTGACTGTAATGGGCCTATTAAATTAAGGATGAACTAATTTAGTTAAAAAAATGTTTTTTTATTAGCCTTAAAACCTCAACTAAATGTAGATTAATTAAAAAAGTAAGACTAAATTTAAATAGATAACACTAATTACTATCATTTACACCATGAATTTTGAAGATATTTTTTCTTACACTTACAACTTATAAAAAAGTGTTATATGCAATAAAGTATACTCAAATAATGGTAGTAAATATTTCTTAATTAAATGTCAACTCTTAACAAAAAATTCTAAATTTTTTGTAGGATTACTTGATCCAGTAAGATGGGAAAAAAAATCTATATGTAATTATAATTTTATCACATATACATTTCTCTATCTAAACTTATACATATTGTTTTGATAAATAATGACCATAACTCAAATATTTTATTTAAAAATTGAAACAATAATCTTTAAATATATGCTATCATGGAGGATAAAAAAAGTTTATACCAAAACTAGAAGCAAACATTGTCAAAGATTGAAGCTATATCTTTCAGTTATATATTTGAGTCCAAAAAGTCATAACTTAAAACTCTTCAAAATGATTAAGCTGTCATACTATTAGTCAGAGCAAAGGCTAATTTTTTTCATATATCTTATAGATATGCACGAGTTCATAAATAATTTGACGTTGGAGATTTAAAAAGTTTATTTTCAAATTATTCTAGAGTGATCTAAAATTGAATATTAGCAACAGTTTCTCTATTTTTTTTTTCAAAAATTTGACCTTTTACTGTATTAAAATTATCAGAAGTCATCAAATTCCAATAGAAAGTCATTTAAGTAATAAAAATGTATTAAAAATGTATCACAGTTCACAAAAATTTTGATAATATATCTGCATGCCATTTCAAATTTGTCCATGAAATATGAATAAATAAAAAATTAAGTTTCTTATTGGTCCATCTGTTCAAAACCATGCATTATAAACATATAAAAGTGAATTTTCTATGTTACTGTTTCAAATTCTTTTTTAATTTATAATGTAAAGCGGCACAACATTAATTATTATTTAAAGTGTGTTTACTGTGATAGTTACTTATGAATGGATTGGAATATTCTATATACTCTCTAATTTATAATTTTTTTTGTTGATAAAAATAAATATCTGCATAACATTCTGTTATTGGAAGTTTATATAATTAGAAGCTAACAATTATACTCCTCCAGAAAATTACAGTTAATACTATGATTATTTTATAATAATATCAGAATCTTACATGAATATTTCTTGAGAAGAAAGTAATAAAATGTTACAAAAGATAAGCATTCACATAATTACAGTAGTTAACTATGATTTTTTAAAACTAATTTATGTGCCGTTAATTCTACTTAATGTCAAATCTATGTAATTCAGTCAAATACATATTCTCAATTAATTATGCTAATTCTACAATTTTTCTTGCATTAACAAAGATATGAGATCTATTGAGTGTGAAATTAATTCAACAATGAACCTTTTGAATGAGTTATTGGGTCACTTATTCCCATTAAATCTTAATTTATGTTATTCAGTAGAACATACGTCTCATTTATTTGCTAAACTCCCTGATTTCATGGAGTTTCTTTTAAAAGAATATTAACTTTCTTTTTTTAATATATCTCTAATATCCGACATAAAATTTTAAATACAACTTAAAGCTAAAATCATTAATGAATCTTTTAAATAGCAAACAAGTTTAGAGACAAAAATAATTAATTATAATAATTAAATTAGATATTATTTCACAAACTAAAAGTTATTTATATTTTGAATAGTTTCTACTATTAAGAAAATTATAATTAACATGTGAATTGTAGTCTAAATTAATTTCTTATGATAACTATCAAGATTTTAGTCAATAATAGTAAGTATATGAAATTTTGGTAATTAATTTATAGACTAATTTAGATTCAAATGACAAATTAATTACAATTCTTTATTAATTTAATGTATAAAATTGTATGTAAACTAATTTAATAATCAATTACTTTTTATTTCTAAATTTAGTAGTTCTTTAATAATTTTTCTAGAGTTATATATATATATATATATATATATATATATATATATTATTTTATTTTCTTGCATAAAAAATTTTCAAACCAGTTCTTTAAGTCATTCATTTTGGTTTCTCACTACCATTGATAAAAAAAACTATATTTATGTATTCTCCATAATTTATTATAATAATCCTCTTATTTTCAAGTAAACGAGAGGTATTGAATGCTTTTAATATTAATATTTCTGTATTCGGCAACATTGATTATCCTTCATTCAATTTTAAAAGTGTGTAAAAGAAGTTTCAATAGAATGGAAAAGCTTTGTTTTGCTTGAGATTTTCTGTAATGAGAAGGAAAAAAAAAAGACAGAATCTTCACCTTATCTTTCCTACTAATTTTAGGTTCGAAATGGAAAATTAAAAATTTTGCTATCTTTAATAAATACAAATAAATTATACAGGAATGCCTCTGTCATTACCAGTTAAGGACATTCTATAAATCAATAATATAGTATAAACATTAAAAATATAAATGTAGTATATATTTTTTGAAGAAATGAACATCTAATATATATAATATTAATTATATTCATCGTGAGACAAAGAAGATGAAGTATGAACGTAACATCAAACTATTGGTGTGTATTTATAAAATAGTTTCATCTTCGACACTGTTATGGATAAGCTACCATGATGTTATTGACCAAGTCCCTAATGGACCAAAATCATGTACGGCAGGTACATTCGTACATTCATAAACTATAATAATTCATTCATCTTTTGAAACAAATAATTTATAAAATTTTAATTTTCCTTCCAAGTATTTTTTTTATTAAATTGGTAACCACAATAATTTATACCCTCGTAACGTGAAATGGCCGTAAAATTTGAACTTGTGAATATTATCTATGAACATGAATTGAGGCACCATTTTTTCTATATGGATTCAGATAAAGTCAAAGATTTTCTTTCAGCACATGTAGCTGGTTATTCACATTTAAAGTCATAAAGTTTATAGCTATTATTTGGTTGTGATCCATTACTCACAGTTTTTCAGTATGGAAGTCTGAAAATAGGCTCAAAATTTAGACATCAAAATAATTTTAAGAATTTGGGAAAAAATAAATAAATAAATTAAAAGTGTATCATATAACCCTTAACTAGATATTTGAATGAATTATTATCAGTTTCGAACGGATTACCATCAAAATCAGACGATCACGAAATTTGACTGATCGGCTTTAACTCTAATAATAAATAAATTAAGATAAAGTTTCATAGATTATTACTAATCAAAAGTTCATTGGGAAATCTATAAATATAAATTTGAAGTAAAGAGATAGATAATTATATTTATTGCATTATTAATATCTAAACTTGAATTAATTTTAACATTGAAATATCTTTTGCAGGTACTCGTCAAACAGTTTAAACGAATAATTATGATAAACTTGAAGTGGAAGATAATATTTGAATCATTTGAACTACCTTGATCTTGTTTTCATAAAAAAAATATGAATAATGGTTTGTTATTTTATTAAGGAGAATGAGAAAGAAAGAAAAAAAAGATTCTCTTTTGATTTTCGTTCTTCTAACAATGAAGCAATTCATAATCTAACAGCGATGCTTTTGTGGCATTACGTAGTTTTTGAATGATAAGTTTGTTCTTAAATTTTCAAGGAAGAAACCTAATCTTATTTGTTTGGTATAGATAATGTATTTGTTTAATGTGTTATTATTAATCAATGCATGATTTAACAAATGCTCCTCGTATTTCGGTTATGTCTTACGCGTATGCCAAGTGTAATGGCTTTGATCGCGTTTAGTTTAACTTAACCGCAAAGTTTATCAAAGACTAAAGAGTATATTTTCAAGAATAGAGTATAAAAGTAACACGTATTAATTAAAAATTAACCATTAATACTATGATTTTTTGTGATAACATCAAAATCATTTAGGAGTATTTCTTGTGTAGAAAGTAATATCCAAGCTTATCAAAGATAGGCATGCACAGAATTACAGTAGTCATAATAGGAACTATGACTTTTTAAAACCAAACTATGTGCCGTTTATTATTCCACACAGTGTAAAATCTATGTCATTCAGTCAAATATATATTCTCAATTAATTATGCACAATTCTATTGCATTAATACGGATTTCATATCTATTGAGTGTGAAGTTAATTCAACAACGAACCCTTTTAATGAGTAATTGGGTCAGTCATTCCCATTAAATCTAATTGATGTTATTCAGTCATCCCTGATTTCATGGAGTTTATTTTAATATATATAATTTTTTTCTATATATATCTTCAATAACTTGTATAAAATTAAAAGCAAAAAACACAATAATTTACATAAAGAAAAAGTATTTAATGAATCTTTTAATTATTTAATATTATTTTTTAAAATTATTATTTTTAAACAACATTTTCACAAAAACTGTGATGTTTTATAATCAAATATATAAATTAATTAAATTGAACTTATTTAAGTTTAACCATTAACCACAGCTAAAACTGTGAGCATAAAGTTGTGTTAAATACATGGAACAAAAAAAATAATCGCTTGCATAATAATTGTATTTTACAACGATATTGCATTTTTTTTAAGAGGATATTTGTGGTTTGTGCAATAAAAATGATTTCTTCTAATTTTATTTTAAGTATTGCATTTTCAAAAATAATTTTGTTTCTATTTGTATAATTTATACGGCCTAAATATAATATTCTAATCTCACTTATCTAGTGATGACAATATAGATTTTATAGTCACTCAACAATCATATATAGTTATCCTACTGTAAATATATAAGAAGTTCTTCACTTCTTTCAAACTTTAATTGATGTTTAGTACTTCATTATATAAGATATTTTTTTTTTGAATTTGTAAGAATGTCTAACGAGAAATTGATCACAAAATTCAATTAAGACCTTGAGATGAAAAATCAAACATTTATAAGAATGTATCTTAAATTTGGATTTGCAAGTACAAGAAAATCAAAAGAAGTATTTCATACATAGGAAGTTGAATGTGCGAGAAAAAAAGTCATTAACTTAAAAACTATCAACTTCTAATAAAACTCTAACATGTAAATAAAATGTTGTGTAAATGATTTGTACAATGATATTTAAAAAAAATCTGAATCTAAATCTTACGTTTAATAAAAATAAAAATTGAAAAACATAAAAAATTATAAATTTATTATATTGAAAGTTTTGAATCGAAAATAATATAATTTTTTATATGAATTTGAGTCTTGATAATATCGTCATTAAACTTTGTCGGAAGATTCATCAATACTACTTCTTTTTATTGAGTATATTATTATTATATCGTCTTATACACAAATTAAAAAAAAGAGTTGTATTTAAAAATTTTCATTTTTGGAAATTTTTTACTAATAATGAGTGTTTAGAAGCCAGAGCTATCATTTTTATCTTGGAAACAGCATGTATGCTTGTTTTTTTTATTTCTTTTTTGAGAATAACAATAATAAAATCCTGGAGAAAATCATAAGTGGCATAATAAAAAATACTATTTTTGTGTTTTATCTTAAGAAAAGACAAATAAGATAATTAAAAATGACTTTGTCTTGTGCAGTAAAAGATATTTCTGTAATTTTTTTATAACACCATTTTTTAAGAGCCTTAAAAAACTGTAAAAAAAAATAAAATTGTTTGTCTATACAGTTACATACTTGTATTCTTTCTCACGTTTTCTGAAAATATTTCAAACCCTGTTTCGAAACAGGAAACAATATCATTATATTGTCTACCTGAATTTCTCTTAAAAGCAACTATTCTTTTTATATTTAAATGACATTTTGAACATTTAAGTCAACATTGATTACTTTGTTGTCTTTTATATTTTCATCATTTATTGGTATTTAATGTTAATTACAATGTAAAAAGAAAGTAGAAATTTTGTAAGTATTTTATTAAATAAAAGAAATTATAGCATTTCTTGATTTCCCTAAACAAATTCTTAAACCACGCTTAAAAACTAAAATAATATTATTTTCAGTGAATTTAATACTTAGCATTTAAGAAACATGTGAATTTAATTTTGATAGTTACGATATGTTGATATTAAAACCACCGAACATTTGTAGAATATACCAATTCCAATAGGAATTAATTATTGAGATATTTTGAAGATGGAATTTTTGTGTTTATCAGGATTAATTTAAAAAAATGGATTAAAAAATTAAGTTATGTTATATATATATATATATATATATATATATATATATATATATATATATATATATATATATATATATTAAGGTTATGATATTTATACAATGTATATGAATATATGCATAAAAGATATGATCATACTAATTAAGTGTATCACTCATTTTGCATGTGATAAATGTTGTCATCATTTTATCGTGTTTATTGGTATTATTGTCTTTTATGAGAATTATGATGATGATAGGTGTGATGATATCGTAACTCTTAAGAGACTCTTAGGTTTGTTTTTTTTTAAGATAAATTGGAGTCAAAATGAATGAATTTAAAGATAAATATGTTTAATATATATATATATATATATATATATATATATATATATATATTATGTGTATATATACGTTTATAAAAAGATGTGATGATACTAATACATTGTATCACCCATTTTGGATGTGATAAATGTTGTGATCATTTTTTGGTTTTATTGATATTATTGTCCTTTATGAAAGTTATGGTGATAATAAGTGTGATGACATCATGACTCTTAGATGATGTTATGTATTTTTTTTTTAAAGATATGTTTGAAGATGAATGAATAAAATTATTATTATTTTTTTTAATATTTGAAGATAAGACGAGAGAGTGAGTCAACTTGGAAGTAAAATTGATGAAACTTTATGAGTGATTTAGTTTATATAATAAAAGAAAAGGTTAATAAATATAAATTAAACATTACTAAATTGCTCTTGTATGTAAATGTAATATAAAATTACTTTTTGATTAGATAAAGTATTTTTTTAAAAAATAAGGTTTATGAATAGTTCCGAAGAAAAAAGTTAATATTGTAATAAATAAAAATACAATGTATTTGGTATAAACTTTTTAACATGTTGAAATAATTTTCATTTTAATAATAAATTTTAAAAGCTAAATATTTTATCATTATTAAAATAATAGTGATTATTTATGTGATTAAGATTGTTCCAATAAAAAGACCCTTCATTAATATATAATAGTTGGAACAGAAGACCCTTTATAAATTTTGGAAATCTTAGTTGAAATATATTAAAAAAAAATCACATTACACATTCAATTAACATTGATAAAAGTTAATATTTCAAAATACTTTAAAAATATATAATTCATAATTATGTTTTAATCATTTAATAATATTCTATAATAAAAAGTTTCTATTTAATGATTCGTAATCGTTTTATGGAAATATTTTCGTGAATAGATGAACTTTGATTAAAAGGAAAATAAAAAGTACTTCTAATATTTGTAATAAGACAGAGAAGATATAGAAATTAATTATTGTTATTATTGGGCAAGGTTATTTAACACTCAAATCTTTAAACAAAACATGACATTTTAAATAAGAAGTTACAATTGAAAATATGATTCATGTGATAGATTATTTTCATTTTAGATGCCAAAATCCGTCCTTACAACAAAAACAAGCAGCGAGGTCCTGTAAATTAAAAAAATGATAAATAATTAACAGTGTGTTCGATTGTCATAAAAAGGTAAAAATAATTAAGTTTATTTTCAGTATTAAAAATGAAATGATTCTTTTGAGCAGAAAACTTTTGAAAACGCACTAGTAACAGAATGTGTAGACACGAGTTTAAGGTTTAATTCGTTTCATTTATTTCATTTTTAGATAAACACTAACACTAATAAAATTAAAAAATCCAAAGTGTCATGTGCCCCACTGAGAGAGTATACCTAATCACCAAACCAAACGTAACTATAAATAATGTTAGATAGACAATCAATGGAAGCATTAATCTGAGCTATTGCAGTGGCAGCCACTGTTTACACCTCTCTCCCAAACGCCGTCGTTTTGCTCCGCCACCGCTGCTTCCTTCTCGAACCTTCCACCATGTCGATTCGCGATTCCGAATCCTTCAATTGGCACTCCGACGCGGAGCTCGAAGACCAGGACCTCCATATCCGCGGCCAGAAGCTCTTCTTCATCGTCGTCCTTTTCTCCATCGTCGTCCTCTTCACCGCGCTCTTCCTCTTCGCGCGACGGATCTGCCACCACCACGGCCTCCTCTTCGACGCCGTCCCACCGCAACAGGCGCCGCCGACGCTTCCTTCTGATGACGGCCTCGACGCCGACGCGATCAAGCGGCTACCGATCATCCTGCACCAGCGCACGGCGGCGGAGGAGACGGAGTGCTGCATCTGCCTCGGCGCGTTCGTCGACGGCGCGAAGCTGAAGGTTCTCCCTGGATGCGAGCACAGCTTCCACAGCGAGTGCGTGGACAAGTGGCTCGCGAATCACTCCAATTGCCCTCTCTGCAGAGCTTCGCTGAAACTCAATCCTTCGTTACCGAGGATTTTGATCCAATCGCCGCCCGTTAGAACAACGCTTCCTCTCTGATACTTTTTTTCAGTTCAGATTAGTAACTTAGAAACAGTTGAGTAGTTCTCACTTGTTTTGGATCATATTTTGCATGTGTAAATCCTTGTAAGAACTACTAATGAATCGCCGAGAAATATTCATAGTTCTCAAACATTTTCTTTCCTTTCCTTCATGGCATTGCTTTCAAATTTGATAATTCACAAATATAATTAATTATTTATCCACATATATTATAAACATTCTTTTAATGCATGAATATTAAAATCAATTTAGACACTCTTCACTATAAGTACTGCTAGTTATCTACTTGCACGGTTTGATAAGTTGGATAGAAGATTAAGATCTGGATAAGAAATATGCGATTATATGGTTTTTATTTTAAGAAATATACAATAACGTGGGAATGAAATAAGATCTGTGTCGGGAGTTTTCCGCATTTTGAACGAATTTCATTAATTTAGATAAGAAAATACCCAGATTCCGAATTTAAAACTTCAAATAGTTTTATTGTTTTAGTATAACAGGAGTCAAAATAATTGAGTGTGGTTTGGCATTTGAATACTATTACAACACAGAAAAAGTATGAGTGTTTTTTTTTTTCAGTGCTCTGCTGCATTTCTTTATTTGGAATGTGTGAATTATTAGTCGCATTTGCCGAAGTTGGAGTATTTACTGAGAGTTAATTAAATATTAATAATTTATTGGAAGATGCGAATTGGCAGAGGCAAACAAAAGGGGTACCCAAGAAATTCCTTTCACATGTGACAGAGGTTTTTCACAGTTTTATATTCTTGGTTTTGTTTTGTTGCCACGTTGGGTGATGGAAAAGTACGAGACCGAAAAGTTCATAATATTATTTGCTTGGACCCTCATCCATACAATATTACGCTCTTGAAGGTTCTGTTTGTGTTGCGAAAATAGATCATGGGTGACTTTTTAAGAAATTGGGACCCAAAACGCGGAAAAGCGCGACTATGCTACGACCCCTCCCCTCGTTGTCGTTTTCAATTGCTTCGATCCATTTAATGTCTTCTTAGTAACTTTTATGTTAAGACTTTATAAGTAATTATATTCATATATTTTAAAGTTTAGAAATAAAAATATATCAAAGTATATTCAACAATCACATGACAATATTTATAAGAATAAAATAGTTTTAATAAGAAAAGAAAAGAGAAAGTGAAGAATAATAAGAAATAGTATGAATAGGTTTTAAAAAAAATTATTGTGTTAAATTTATAGTATATGTTTTCTGTGATGACAAGTTACCCATCACTTGGATTTCGCTTGCAACGCGTGTTTCATGCTGTTTGTTTGCGTGAACACGTTTTCAGTTTCCAAACGGGATTTGTAGTCTCTTTTACAGAGGAACTGAGCAAGCAATTCTACTTTTTACCAACTTTAAGTAAGTATTCACATGTTTTTTTAGGGAATCAAACTCAGATAAATATATACAATAAGATTAATTTGAACGAAAAGTTCTGTAAATAAAACAATACTATAGTATTCATTAAATGTTTAGAATTATGAAATCTTAATCTTAATATGCATGTAGAGATGTAATTTATGAACTGTTTTTGCCGCTCCAAATTTTGTAATAAAACAGATATTTCCAACTTTAGTTTATTTGTGATATTATTTTCCAGGTTTTTTTGAAATGAAACGAGTGGAGAAATTCAAGGAATGATCAAAGGACAGCTTTTTTTAGTTAGATTAAATGCTCTACCAGTAAAGGAGATAAATGATATTTTTGTATAACAAAAGAACATGCTAAGAAAAAAGTAGGCGACAGAGAAATTAGGCTAATTTTTTGCATTGATTTTATAATTCACTGTTACAGGAAAAACAATTTATTTTCATAACCTATTATTCCTTTATGAAGATCCGTGATCCATTTTGAGTAAAAAGGTTTCCACGGTAAAGAAAGATTTAATTTATGAAATTTAAACAGCCACCGATTGGGAACGAACATAATACCTTTACCTTTTCCCTTCCTTTAAAATATTCTCAAACCTTTTTAGCTTAGATCTAAATTTTGTTTGGATTTTTAATGAAGGCATCTTGTTTGTTGTATTATTTCGTGTCTTTTTCCTTCTACTTCCATATTCGTCTTTTCATTTTTAATACCAACAAAAATATTCATATCGGGAATTCATATTTAATTACCAACAAGTATATATAATTTTTTTTTTCATTTAGCAGAGAAAATATATAATTTATAACAAAATATTTGTTTTGTTCCAACCCATTTATAAAATGTTTACATGAGAAAAGTTCTATTGATATATCATTGTGCACATCTTCTCTACACTACAAATAAATTCCTTCTATAACAAAAATGAATAAGAATAATTCATAATTGTATTCAAACCTCAAAACTTCTTCAAATAAATAGGATTATTTTGTCCCTTACCTACAAATTACATTATCCCTCAGACCAGATAATCACGTGTTCTCTTTCAAGGTTAGATATTTGTCATACGTAATAGTATTCCCTGTCTCCAATTCTTGTATCTCTTTCAGTTCATTTACTGATGTTGAAACATTCCTATTTGAAGCAATTCTCAATGCTATTTTACTTTGCAGTGTTTTTTTTTTCTCCACCATAATTGAGCATTATAAAATTCTTTCCTATTATAAGATAATATAATTGCATACATAACATTTCTCTTTTCTTCACACCATAATTCCATGACTTTTTTAACCATTTGAAGTCCCAATTTGCCTCAGTTATTCCATTCTAACAAGTACTTCGTCAACCATTTATAATCCCATTCAATCCATTTCTACAAGTCACTCTTTCCTCCATAATTACGTTATCCTATTTATACATAGTTATGCCAACTAAAATATTTTAAACCTATCCCACACAAAATGCATAACTACCCATTTCACTGATTACAAAATTGTTAAAATTCTTCTTTTGTTGGTACAATCAGTACTATAAGTATTTTGAACATGCAAAATTGTACTCATCAACTCGAGATTATATAAATCATATTAGGCTTGTGAACATTACTAAAAAAAAGTGGTAACCCTTTTGTGCTTTATTTCATCCTTCTTTCTAGAGTTTTTTTATATACAAAAGTAGAAAAAAATAAATCAATGATGATTTATTAAAATAGATGTAATCCACTGTAATAATATTTTTGTAATAAAAGTATTAGTTATTATGTAGATAAAAGGAGACTTACATAAAGTGGATAAATTTATTATGACAGATCTTAGTAAGTGAAATGTGGTGACATATAAATATAATTATAGTGAAAAGTCATTATGTTTATTTTTGAAACATTTATCATAATAGGATTAAATCTCTCTTTTTTGTTAATCGCGTTCAAGCAGGTAGTCCACTCTTAATCTTACTATTGCACTGTCGATCGTCTTTCATTCTTGCACCATCTTTTTCACTCAATCCAGTCTTCCATCCTCAACATCGTATCGTTGCAATAACAATCTCATCTTCCACCTTCAATCTCATTTTCCAGTCATCGTTCGTTCTCCACCCCTCATGCAACAATCTTGTATTCTATGACCCTTGTCGGTCGTTCTTCACCCAATCCAGTTCACGTGACAGCTCGACTTCTTCTCACATCATTCGTTTTTCACTGACGCACGTCGTAATTTTGAAAAACTTGAAAGTGTTCTTAAGGTCTTCAAAGTTTTACCTTTTATATCAAATTTCCATTCATTTATTGTGGTTCTACATAACTTCCCAACATAGTATAAATTATTAGGAATTTAAGACCTTTTCTAAGTTTTCAATTTTTTTTAAATTTATTAGGGATTTAAGACTATATTAAGTATCAATATCAATTGGGACTTAGAAAGATGGACAATTCAATTAATTTAATATTTTTTATAATATTCTTATATTTTTGTCAAATAAATTTTTTTTTCATTGTCATGTCTACTGTTCTAATGCAACATGGATGAAACACTAATGTTTATTCAACATCTCAAAACACCAACTATCATTTAGAAATTAACATAAACAACTTTGAAAAGGCCTTCCATAGGTAGGTCCTACTCTTTATTGTTTCCTCTTTTAATCCTTATAAAAGTTTTAGCTTAGTATGGTTTGTCTTTCATATTTACCCAATTATATTTACCAAACATTTGATGTCTCCTGGTTCCAACATGAGGAAAGTTAAAACTATCGATTCTAGTTACCGAATATTTTCGTTGTTTCATGTCTTTTATTGTATTTCCTTGTTTCTTATTAACATACGGTTCCTTTGCTTTCTCTTTTACATAATCTTAAGCAAAATTTAGGTTTAATCATTTCGCATGTCCCTATTTTTGTGAAATTGTCTCAAATAGGTCCTTGTATTTTATTTGATCTCAATTAGGTCCTTATTTTTGTTAAATTTACTCAATTGAAACCTTGTCGTCAATTAGACTGGACGACGTTAAAATTTCTGTATGTTCACTCGCTGACTGCGCAATTTTGAATGATGTGGCATAGTGTGATCGTTTTAGTTGGAAAACCCTCGTCGAAAAATTGGCTCTCCTACTAGTATCCATTGGAATGGAGGGCATTAGCAGGCAAAATCTTCTCCGACATCTTCCACATGTAATAATCACCTCCCATAGCGCCATAGCCACCTGCAAAAGCACTTGCTTGAAACGTAATTTTGGTAATCTAACCATACAGATGATTGTATCTCACGTTCAACTTCTGAAGCCCAACAACTTTCTTCGGAATCTTACCAAACATGACATTATGTGACAAATCCAGATTCCTAAACATGTCCCCAAACCTCAATTTCCCGAAATCAAACCTCAAACCTCAAGTTGTTCCTCGTTGCCCAAATCCCCACCAAATGTAAATATTATGTTTAATTATAAAAGTGAGAGGAACATAGAGTTCCACCGCAGCGATTCATCACCGCCGTCTTCGTCCATGCCCACACCCAACACCACCGATCCCAAGAAACCCGCAACCGACGCAATCCTGATGGGAGTTAGTGTCCAAGGCTCGTTCCCGCATCCACGCCCTCGCCGCCATCCTCCCCTCCTCCTCCCATGACCCCCTTTCCTCTCTCATCGACTCCGACCGTCCTGCCCTTTCCCTCCTCTCCTCCTCCATTGCCTATGTTGTCGTCTCAGCCTCCCTCCTTAGCTCTCACTCCCACCCCCTCTGCCACTGGCTCTACGCCACCTTCCTCTCCTCCAACCTCATCCCCGCCTCTTCGTACTATCCTTCATCCCTCTCCTCACCGATCTCTACCTCTCCTGCATCCACTTGAAGAAAAAACAATACCCATGAATCTGATCCTTCACGGACAAGGTCAAAACCAATTATTTCTACTAGAATAAAGAATTTTGATTTAAACTTAACCCCACCACCATTCTTCAGTTTCTTTCATCCATATATTTAAAAACAAATAAACAAAATAATAAAAGAAAGAAGTTTTTGGTTGGATATAGAGAGAGAAGAAGATGAATATGAGGAAAGTAGAGATGGTGCTTGGAATGATATTGTTACTCAATATGATCTAATTGTTCCCGGCAAGCGAGTTGTGCCCTAGGTCTAAGTAAGCCAAATTGGGTATCAAAGTTGCAATCGAGGCAAGAATGTTCCCGAAAAATTTGTTTCGAGAGAGTATGAGATTCCGAAGATTGAAGGAAAAAGTAGCTATGGTTCTTTCTGGTTCCCTTCTAGGGAGATGTAGTTTAGGTTAACGAGTTTGTTGATGGCGGGGAACTTGGAAAGGAAAGTGGGGAACTTGATGGCGTGGTCGACGACGAAGATCTTGGTGTCGCCGCCGACGTAGGAGAGCTGGTTGTCATGGGTTTGGGGCTGGATCTTGCCGTCGTAGCTGCACTTTAACTTATTTAAAACTTAAAATATAATAAATTCCGCATAAGACAACCACGTCATTAAAAATTGCGCAATCAGCAAGCCAACACATAGAAATTTTAATGTCGTTCAATCTAATTAACGAAAAACTTTCAATTGACTCAATTTTACAAAAACAGAGACCTAATTGAAATCAAATAAAATGCAAGCACCTATTTGAGACAATTTCGTAAAAATAGGAACATCCAAAATGATTAAACCAAAAATTTATTATGTAATTGATGAACAATGAACTAGGTATGTGCTATTGCTTTTAAATCATTTTTAGATGAATTAGTGGTAAAGTTAGTTGGTTATTTGAAATGAAATTCAATGCTGGTTTTAGGAGAGATTTTTTGGTAGTATAGCATATCTCCTATATTTTTGTTTATGATGGGATATAGTTTAATACTTATTATAGTGATTACCAATAACACTTTATAGTTGTGCACAGTGGCCATAGGATGTTACAACATATCAATGCCTTTTTGAATTGTTGATGTAGGGGTTGTAATTGCAGCCAAAATAGTGGCTATGTGGAGCTGGAGCAAGGATTTTTTTCAAATCCTATTTTTCCCTCAAAACTTCCTCCATTTTTGTTGAGGTTGTGGGGTGGGTTAGAGGCATAGTTTTAAATTTAAAAAATTCTTTATAGGATATAGTTTTTGGTGCTTATTAACTTACCTACCCTTTATTTGGATATGAAGATAACATACTTTATGATCACTAATAAAAAAATTGTTTTCTACAATGACTTATTTTGACAGATTAAATTCACCTGTTATAATAGGTTGAATAAAGACATTTTTGTAATAAAAATAACATTATTATGACAAGTAAAAGGGGACTTGTCATAGACGCAGTAACAAAGTTGAATATTATGTTCAAAACATATTATGACAGGTCTAGGAAGACATGTCATAGTAGTTAATTACCATGGTTGTTAGTAAATTACCTATCATAATATGGTGGATGCAATGACAAAATTAAAATTATGTTGAAAACCTATCATGATAGATCTAGGAAGACTTATCATATTAAGTCTCAATCCCTAATTTTTCCACTTCAGCCATGCATCCTCTTTTCTTCCTTATTCGTTCTTCATAGCAAAGAACTCCTTGCTCAAATTCCTTCAGTCAGTTTCACTCATAATAAAGAAGTTTCGTTCTTCTCGCATTCATTTTCATTGGCCTTCCACCGTGTGCTCCTCCTTCACATTGGCCCTCCCCTAAAACCATACAAAGTTGTTGTTACTTGCATCCTCCATTGTGTTATATAATATTTTATTATTTTCATACCATTCATGCTTTATATGTTTCCATCATTGATCATTTTGCAACCTTTCATCTATCACCTGAAGTTTATCTCTCACTTCATCCATTAATAACTTAACTTCCTTATTGGATGGTCTATTTGTTGTTGCAACTTATTGTAGTGGTGCATGATGTTGCTCTTGGGAACCAAATGGAACAAATGATGGATGAAATGGCACAAAATGTGGTTATTGCTCATATTTAAAAAAAGATGATCTAGGATATAAATCATTTAATTGATATATAATCAACTTACTTATATCAATATAATAATAGGTGTGATAATTTGTTGTTGATAACCATATGAATCATGTGGATAGTAATCATAGTTCATTTAAAAATTATACTTTTGATTGTTTTCATATGAAAATTTTTTATGTATTTTTTTAAAGAGGTTTTCTAAAAAACAAAAGTTGAAACAGTAAACTTCAACAAAAAAAATTGCATCTCAATGGATAACTTAATACTTATCTTTTCTTACCCAAAGTATTTTTCAACTAGTTTCACAAATTAAAAAAAAAAAATTTCTTAGACAAAAATTATGATAAGAATAAATAAATTACAAATCGAAATAACTAAAGAAAATAAAACAAGATAAAATAAATATTAAAAAATAAAGAAAAAGAAAGTATTAGTGATAAAAAATAAATAAAATAAAAATCAAAACATTAACTATTTTTTTAATTCAAATAATTATACATTACAAAAAATTATTTACACTTTTATCGTTTTAGTAACTACTTTTTCAATGTTAACTAATTACTAATGATAAATTAATTATTTGAACAATATTATTTAAAATATTTTTATTTCAATAACTACAAATTATTTTATCTATGTAAAAACAAAAAAACTATTAGATACATATTTTTTAAATATTTGTATTATATTATAAGTTAATAATATATGTAGATTAAGTAAGTCAATATATAAGAGACAAATCATGAGAATAATATAAAATACCTATTGGCAGCAGTAGAAACTATGAATATAATAAAGATAAGAAAACTTCAAAATGGCGGTTACTTCTAAATAATAAGTTTACAATTATATTTTAAAAAAATCAGTTAATAATTTTAAAGAATAAAATGAAAATAAAAATGGCATACATAAAAAGAAATATCATTTTTATATTTAAATATAAATATATCTATAAAATTTTATATTTTTAATTTTAACTTTTATTATTTTAATAACTATTTTAAAATTTTAAATAATTCTAAAATTGCTTTTGTATTTCAAAAAATTCTACACTTTTTTTTTTATGAATTTCGAAATTTATTAAAAAAAAATTTCAACAAATTTTAAGATTGAATATTTTATGTTTGCAACGAATTTTGAAATTTGTTAAAGTTTTTGATTTTGAAATTTGTTGAAAGAAATTTTCTTCGATAGATTTCAATATTTGTTGAAAAATTTTCTTTTCTTAAATAAATTTCAAAATTTAATGAAAGATTTATTGAAAGGTTCAACAAATTTTAAAAGCCATTGAATATTTTCGGAAGGTAAAAGATGTAGGGGAAAAAGGTGGGGGAGGTGCTGGGAGTAACACTCCTGAAAAAATATATAACATGCATGGAGAAGCCATGAGCCATGGATGCATGACATGAGACCATTGCTTTTTGCACCCCCACAATTATTAACCACGCTCTCAGAATAATATAAAACAACTCAAAATCCTCCCCACCACTGCACCACACCAACACTATCTTTACTGCCACCACCTTTTCCATTATCACTGTATTGTGAAGAGAGAAGAGAGAGAAAATACAAAAAAAAAATTCCAAAATCTATTTTTTGGAAGATATTTTTCGAAAAATACTCATATATTTCAAAAATACTGTTCGAGATTGTATTTCATGCATTCAGAAAATATTTTTCTGGAAGTTCTATTTCACAAATTTGATTCTGAAAATTGTTACTAAAATTTCGTTTCAAAAATATTATTCTAAAATTTTTGAAAAATTTTATTCCGAATAATTTTTAAAATGTGTATTTCAAAAATAACTTTCCAAATAATAAAATAGTCATTTTATAAAAGCCATGTTGATATTGATAATGCCTATCTAAGCCCATTGATTAAGGATGCATTCAGGATGGGCCTTTAGTTAGAGCCCAATACTTCCTAGGGTTTCTTGTAGGCTATAAATTGCAGCATCATTATCATGTTTTGTCTTCTTAGTCCTCTGCCACTTCTCAGCAGCAATCGGCTAGGGTTCGGATTTGAAGAAGGGTTTGGAGTTTGTTCACCATGAGGGCCAAGGTAGCTTCATTTCTACGCTGTTGATTTTTCGTTTCCTTTTTTCTATTATGAGGTTCAGCTCTGATTACGATCGCTTCTCTTGTAGTGGAAGAAGAAGCGTATGAGGAGATTGAAGAGGAAGCGCCGAAAGATGAGACAGAGATCCAAGTAGTGACTTAATCTTTTGTTTCTGTTGAATTTTAATTTTACAGTTGCTTATGTTCTAAATGGAAACCCAGTAGTTAGTGTTACTGGCTTTTCCTTTTTGTGTTTTGATACATTTTGTTGGCTTTAATTAGTTTATGTTTGATTTTGTCTTATTAGCTCGAAACAATGTGCGAATCAACAGAATTTCTTATTTGCATCTCTGATTTTCTCATTACTATTTCGCCTAGATGTTTCCCTAAACTTTTTAAAGCGGTTATAATTTTGGATTATTTCTACTTAATTTTTTCCGATTTAATTAGTTCATCTTTTGAATGAAATATCTTACTCCAATTTCAGGTCAAGATTGATTTAGGTTAATACTTTTATATTTCCTCATACATTTTTGCATTTAGGTTAATATCAGGTCAAGATTGATTTAGGTTAATATCTTTTGAATGAAGTGTCTGTGTGTGGGACTTTATCTGTCGTTTAATTTATGTTTATAGACCTAATTTAAGGAACATGATTGAATACGTGATATGTTGATTATTTACAAATGAAGGTAATTCGAACTTGTTCTAATCTTCGTGAGCAATCAAGGAATTTAGGCAAAATATGCAGTATTATCTTAGTTTGTTTAAGTAAAGTTCTATTTAGCTGTTGACAAACAAAACAAGTTCAGCAATCCGTTTTTTTCATTTTCGTGTGTGGTCTGAAATAATCGTAACATAGTTTAGAATATGTAATTTTTTGGTTAGTTTGAGAAAGTAGAGAAAACTTCTGAAATGTTTTTTATTTATGTTCACCATGATTTAAATATTAAATATTAAATTTTTGTTTGTGGTGAGAAAAGGAAGGGTTGTGGGGTTAGCTTTGTTGTTTTGGTATATCAGGTACATCGTGGTTTGGTGGTAAAACAGAGCTGGAAGAATTATATATGCAGAAAAATTGAGTTTATTATCTGTTTCTTCGTTGTTTTTTGTATCTATTTTAACAATTTTAAAAATCCAACATCAATACTTCAAATAAATGTACTAATCTAATAATTCTTTATAAATGAGTGGATTTGCAAGATATCCTCTCTAATCTCACCAAAGTTTTGATTATTTGTAAATAGGGCTTGTGTTGGATGTGTATAAAAATATATATGTATATATTTATTTAATAATGATAATATATATTTATAATATTAATAAAATTATTAACTAATATATTAATTTTTTTATAAGAACAAAATAATTTATGTTTTTATATATTAAGAAAAATCTTTCTAATCAAATCATTCATAACTTTTACAATTCTTTTTTTTTTAAATTTACTTTTCTTTATTTTTAAATTTATTCGAATTTATAATAATAACATAGCAACAAAATAAATTCAATGAGAACCTGATTTGTTTGACCATGAAAACGGAAATTAAATTTTGTTGAACATTGAAACAGAAAGTACTTGGTAGTTTTAGATGGAAAGAGGTAGTACAAATAATGGTGGAAGCAGTGTGTGAAATGGAAGACTGATTCCATATAGAAAGAGGGTCAAGAGTGAATGAGTTTTTTTTTAGAAATGATTTTATTAATTTAATAAATTATTATTTATAATCTATACTGTTATATAAAATTATTTTCTTCAAGTATTTTTTAATTTTTACCTTCAATTATTTTTTAAATAAAAATACTTATTTTACAAAATTTTATTTTTTAAGTGACATTTTTTTTAAATTTAACATTTTTTTTCTAAAATTTAACTATTCTTTTAAACTAAAATAACTATTTAAAAAATTATGTAAAAAAAAATAAAAGTTACCTACAATAAAATTGTGAAAATTTCTTAAATTCACTCTTATAATTAGAATAATAATAATAACAATTGTTTTGGTGAACATAATTTCTAGACAATTTTCTCCTTTATTGTTACATACATAATTATTTATCAATTTTACCTTTTATCAATATATTTCATTTTATCATTTTATTTTTTAAGTTTATGTGAAAAAATTTCAAACTCGATTAACTATCAAAATTATATGATAATTTTTTATTTTATCACAAAAAGTAAATACAAACATTTTTACTAGTTTTTAAAAAATTGTTATTTATTATTATCTTCGCTATTATTTATAATTATGTTATTATTATTTAAAATTTATTATTAATTTTTTATTTTTACTAATATCTTATTATTCTTATTTTATAATTTTATTATTATTATTTTATTAACAATAATAATTATGACATATAGTTTATACTACTTTATTAATTATATTTCTTTTATTACAAATTGTAAATATTAAAAAAAAATTAGTTATATATATATATATATATATATTAAAATATGACATAATTTATCATTTTTGGAACAGAGAATTTATTCTCTACTATATAAAATTATGTAACAGAAAGTAAATTCTCATTTAAAAAATCGATTATATATCTTAATTTACTATAATTTAATACATTTATTTTACAAATCTTCATTACTACGTGAAGAAAGAATGTCATAAAAAAATCAACTCGTTTTTTATTTTTAATTCTTTTATTCATTGATTTATATGATTATTTTTTTTCATTCGTCTTTGCAAATCGAATTGCAAAAACAAAGGATTCTTAGAGAGACTATTGAAATCGTTTGTGATGTCATGGGATGCTCGCAAACGTCTGGAGGAGTGGCAGGTCTAACTTGTGTTATCTTAGTAGACAGTGTATTTATTGGAGTAACCTTGAAATTTGGTAGCTAATGCCCGTGTGGGACATAGAAGAAATGCTTTGTAAATAGGGAATTTTATATAAAAATAATCAAAATAATATTTTATAGGACAAAAATAAATAATAAATAAAAATATTAAAAAAATCATCTAAACAATTTATATATTGAATGAAATAAAAAAACAATTTATAAAAGAATTTAAAGAATAAAAATTGTTTTAGTAAAAAAAAATCTTCAAATAAAACAAACTAATAATGAAAAAGTAAAAACAATTTTTTTATATTACCAAATAAATGAATGGTTTTTTATTATTAAACATTTAAATTGAGATTTATGTTAGCTAAAAGAGAAGAAATTGAATATATTTTGATGATAAAAACAAGGAGGTTGATGAAAACAAGTATAAGAATTCAATATGTAAAACATATTGGAAGACTTTGTAATTGATATGTAAAGCTTTTGTAATAAGGTATTAGAAAATATGTATCAAACTTAGTTTAGAGGAGTTTCAAAACACCTTGTACAATACGAGGCAAAAATAGTTCAAAGGTGTCAAAAACTGTCAAAAACTTTATGGAATAGTGCATTAATTACATAGGTAATGGATTATCCAAAAATAATTTCAAAACTTTTGAAAACCCTCTAAAAAATCGATTATCGTTTCTGATAAAAGATTATCACATAGAAGAAAACAATTTTTAAATCAATGTAACAAATCACTGTAACATAATTAATTATTATTATAGCAAATCACTACTTATAATCTATTATCACTAGCCGTTTTTAATCGTTATACAACTGATATTCTTGTTTCAAATGAGTAATCGATTTATCACTAGGTGTTTTCTATACATTAACTTTTGTCTTTGTGATTGTAAGTTTTTGTTTGTTATTAAACCAATATAAAACTACTTGGGCAAATCTCTCTCTCCTTACATTTTTTTATAGTTGTTGATATTATCTATTAATCAAGATAAAAAAGAGAGGTGAGATAAATTTTTAAAGCACAAGAAACCAATTCACGCCGTCATCTTAGTTTTTGTCCAAATACACAAACATTTCACTATTGCAACTCTAACAATTTAAATATTTTTTTGTGAAAAAATAAACAATAAAAATATTAAAAAGGAATATCTTTCATATATAAGACATACAAAAATATTTAATTTATATACATCATTTTGAACGGTCACAACAAAGGTTCTTATGAGAGAAATATGATTACCTAATAAATTATGAGTATTTTAGTAAATTAAACAAGAATGGGATGAGGACGGAGATGTGTATTAGGACGAATATGAAGAAGGAGACAATGCAAAAAATTAGATATTATTCGTATCCATACTCATACCAAGTAAATATGAGGATTCTCCATCAAAATGGAGACAAGTTCGAATAATATTAAGACAAGTGTTCCAAAAGGCATTTTTGAATCTAAAAATACTTTCCAAAATATCAAATTCAGAAAATATTGAAAATAAGGAAGTGTAGTGGTTTTTATTATATTTTTAATAAGGGGTAAATTGGTGAGTGCCACTTTTATAGAGGTAGGATCGTCGCATCACACAGGAATCTCAAATTTGTTTAAAGTTTATTATTAATTAGAGATAAAATGCAAATCTGTTCTTAAATGTTTAGTTTTAAATTCTACATTTTAAAGTCAATAGACTGTCAAAGGTGATCGATTAGAACTAATTAATTAACAATATATTAAATGGACAACATGAAATAAGATGTACCATTGGAGAAGGAAGTCAAACAAAAACTGAGACGTTCCGTCAATAACACAATACTAGTACGTGAAGAAAGCAAGTTGTAGAATAAACCATATAGACCATGAAGTTTCACTGTCACTGTAATGGATAGTGAGGATCGTATGTGTAATGAAGAAGAGTAAAATAAAACAATTAGTATAGAGACAACAATATTACAATCGGAAAAACTTGTTTGATACCATAAGTAGAAAGAATTTATTTGATACCATAAAGAGAGGAAATAATCTCAATGTTAACTAAATGATATACTACGATTTATGTGAATATATATATATATATATATATATATATATATATATATATATATATATATAACTTAATTGGTGAACACAATTTAAAAATAACAATAAAAGACTTAGCCAATAATATACGGTAAAATATGATCTAAAATAATTACACAATTTAAAAAAAAATAACTTGTAACAATAAGTAAGAAAGTGCCTAACAACTTTCTCACCGGTTAAGAAAATGTTTTAGGAGTGTTTTTCATATATTTGGATAGAGTCAAAGTTTGTTCTAGTTTTTTAGGGATTTTTACTTTGTTTTTTATGTTTTGTAATAGTAGGTCAATAGGTTAATGGTTATTATTTTTCAATCTTTAAATATTGTAGTATTTTTTATTAAATAAATAACATCATTTTTTTTCTTGAACTGTGTTACAGTTTTGTATCTAGAAATAACAATTGGTATCAAGAACTTTATTATTAATGAGTATGTGAGTATGTGTTTTGGATATTGAAGCAAGTCCCAATCTCTCTTCAATTTCTTCATCATATTTGAGGGTAAAAACTATAAAGTTTCGACAGTTCATATAGAGGCGTATATGGAAGTTATGGATATTTGGTATGAAATTCCTACTCTTCTAGAAAATCCCACCATGATGTAAATCAAATCACATAAAGAGAAAAAGACCAAGAAATTCAAGGCGTATATGGAAGTTGTGGATATTTGGGAAACAGTTGAAAATGATTATGAAATTCCTACTCTTCTAGAAAATCCCAGCATGGTGCAAATCAAATCACATAAGGAGAAGAAGACCAAGAAATTAAAGGCAAAGGCCTGCTTGTTTGTTGTAGTCTCATCTACTATCTTCACTTGGATTATGACTCTGAAGTCACCGTATGAGATATGGAATTATCTCAAGTCAGAGTACGAGGGAATGCAATAATCAAAGGAATGTGTGAACTAAACTTGATTCGATAATTCGAGTTGTAGAAGATGAAGGAAACAAAATCAATTAAAGAGTATTATGATAAATTATTGGACATTGCAAACCAAATCAAATTACTTAGTGCTGCATTCATAAACTCAAGAATTATTGGAAAAATTTCTTGTAACAATACTTGAAAATTTTGAGGCATCTATTTCAGCCTTGGAAAATACCAAGGATCTTACTCAAATCACTCTTGGAGAGCTTCTTAATGCTTTGTAGGCACAGGAGCAAAGAAAAGCCAAGAGGCAAAAAGGTGCCATTAAATAAGCCTTGCAAACCAAACGTCATGAGAGTGCACGAACAAGAAGAAGAAGACGTTTTTTTAAGAAGAATCAAAATCCTATTGGAGAATCTTCAGTCAACAACAAAACAGGAGTCAAGAAGGGAACCTACCCTCCATGTCAACATTGCAATAAGAAAGGCCATCCTCCTTTCAAATGCTGGAGAAGACCAGATGCTAAGTGTACCAAATGTAACCAAATGGGGCATGAGGTTGTAATTGGTAGGAGCAAGAATCAACAACAAGGTGAAGAGGCTAAGATTGTTGATCAAGAAGAGGAGGATCATCAATTTATGGCTATATGATTCGTAAGCAGTGAATCAAATGAAAGTTGTTTGATTGACAATGGATGCACAAATCATATGACTCATGACAAGGAGTTGTTTAGAGATTTAAAGTCAATTAACATCATGAAAGTCAGAATTGGCAATGAGTATTATATCTCTGTCAAAGGAAAAGGAACTATTGTGATCACAAGTTGTATAAGTACAAAACTTATACATGATGTTCTCTTTATTCCTGACATTGACTAAAATATGTTAAGTGAGGGCCAACTTATTGAAAAAGGCCTTAAAGTTATTTTTGAAGATGAATATTGCTTGATTAAGGATGCAACTAATCAAAATATCTTCAAAGTAAAAAGGAAAGGAAAGAGTTTCTCACTCAATCCTTTAAAGGAGAAGCAATATGTTTTTTGTCTCAAAGAAGATGTCACTTATCTTTGGCACAAGAGATTAAGACACTATATTCGTCATGGGTTGTTGTAGCTAAGAGAATAGGGGTTGGCACTTGATGTTCCCAACCTTTGTTATACAATCTCAAGTTGCAAAGTGTGTCAATTTGGAAAGCAAAAAAGAAACTCATTCCCGAAGTCAACATAGAGAGTCACTGACAAATTACAGCTCATCCACACGGATGTTTCATGCCTTCATAAAACACCTTTCTTAAAAGGTAGTCTCTATTTTATTACCTTTATTGACGACTTCACCAGAATGTGTTGGATTTTTTTCTTGAAGTTTAAATCAGAAGTAACTCAAGTTTTTTGGAAGTTTAAGATAATGGGAAGTTAAGAATGAAAGTAGCTGCAAAATTCATATTGTAAGAACTAATAATGGGAAAGAGTATACTTCAGCAGAATTTGATAAGTTTTGTGAAGATTCAAGCATAAAGCATCAGTTTACATCCCCTTACACACCTAACAAAATGGAGTTAGTGAGCGAAGAAATAGATACATCATGGAGATGTCAAGATGCATGTTGCATGAGAAGAATTTGCCAAAGAAGGTTTGGGCAAAGACAGCAAATACGATTGTGTTCCTTCAAAACAGTCTTCCCACAAAGGTAGTGAAAGGACAGACACCATTTGAGGCATGGTATTGTTATAAACCATCTCTGAAATTCCTTAAAGTATTTGGTTGTTTATGTTTCACTCATGTTCCACGAAGTAAACATGACAAATTTGATAGGAGAGCTTCATCAAGCATCTTTATAAGTTATAGTATTGTCAGCAAATCTTATAAAATTTTCCAACCACAAATTGGAAATATTATTATGAACAGGGATGTTCACTTCGTGGAGGATGAAGAGTTGAACTTGGATAATACCAAAAAGAAGGGTCAGAACATGGTAGAGCTGGAACTCAAGTTTTCTAGTTCAAGCATTGAAAAAGATGACTTGCAGAATCAAACAATGGATGATGCTCTTGTGACATGAACAAGGCCACTCTCATATGTTTATGAAAGGTGCAATATTGTTGTGTGTGAACCTACTAACTATGCAGAAGGAAAAGGGATCAAAGGTGGATAGATGAAATGGAGGAGGAATTGTCAATGACAAAGAAAAACAAAACTTGGATAGTAGTGGATACACCTCAAGACAGGAAGGTAATTGGAGTTAAGTTGGTGTTTAGAAACAAACTTAATGTTGATGGCTCGATGAACAAACACAAGGTTAGGCTTGTGGTTAAATGGTATGCCCAAATCTTTGGTGTTGGTTATTCTAATATTTTTTCTCCTATTGCTAGATTGGACACAATCAGGTTACTACTTGTAATAACTGTACAAAGGAGCTCAAAAGTGTTTCAGTTGAATGTAAAATCAGCTTTCTTAAATGGTGTCTTACAGGAAGAAATTTATGTTGTGCATCCCCAAGGGTTTGTGAAGAAAAGTGAGGGAGATAAATTTTATCTTCTCAAGAAGGCCCTTTACGATCTAAAACAAGCTCCAAGAGCTTGGTATAGCAAAATTGATAAACATTACTGAATTTTGGATTTATGAAAAGTCTATCAGAAACAACCTTGTATGTCAAGCACAATGGTAATGACATTCTTATTGTTTTGTTGTATGTCGATGACCTACTAGTTACAGGAAACAATAGAAAGCATATTCAAAACTTTAAACAGGAGATGATGAAGGTGTTTAAAATGATAGATCTTGAAGTTATGTCCTACTTCCTTAACATGGAGATCAAGCAAGGGCAAGGTGAAGTTTTCATATGTCAGAAAAAGTATGCAAAGGAAATACTAAAGAAATTTCAAATGGAGGAGTGCAAGGCAGTAAGCACTCCAATGAATCAAAAGGAGAAGTTGCACAAAGAAGATGACGCTAACAAAGTTGATAAGGGATATTTCAGTAGCTTGATTGGTTGCTTGATATATCTCACGACAACAAGGCCTGATATTTTGAATGTTGTAAGTGAAGTGAATTGCATATCGATTCATGCATTGTGCAAGTGAATTGCATCTCAAGGCTATCAAAAGAATGATTCAGTATGTGAAGGCTACAAGTGATTTTGGTATGAAGTTCACAAGGAACAAGGAGTTCAAGCTAATTGGTTTTTCTAATGATGTGAATGATATGAGAAGTAATTCAAGAAACTATAGCTCAATCCATTACCGAAGCAGAGTTTGTTGTTGCAACAATTACCATCAATCAAGTTTTATGGTTAAGAAAAATTTTACTTGACCTTGACCAGAAGGAAAGCACATGGATTCTTGTTGACAATCAAGCTATGGTTGTTATCTCTCATGATCCTGTGTTTCATGAAAAGTAAACACTTTAACATCGAAAAGGTGTAATTAAAATTTTGTGTTTTTACTTTGATAATCTGTGTTGATATTTTGTGTTTTTACTTTGATAAATCTGTGTTGATATGTGTTTCTGTAGTAAAAATAGGGGTAACATTTTTTTTAGTTGCTTTCCACTTAGTTCTAAGATTGATTGCGTTTATAAATACCTAGTTTGAAGATAGTGTAGATAGTCATTATAGTTCTAGTGTGTAAATACCTAATACTAGTTTTTAAATACCTAGTTTTTCTTATTTTAGAATCTGTTTTAAGTTGTTTTCTAGGGTTGTTTAGACTCTATTTTGTCCGTAGTTTCTCTAACTAGAATTCATTTTAGGTTCTTCTTCTTCTTCTATACTTGCTTTCTGTTTCATGAACTGTCTTAGTCTTTAAATAGGAATTGTTTCAAGTTTTTTTCATTTTTTAGGTTCTACTTTTAGCTTTTAAATAGAAATTGCATTAGAAATTGCTTCAGGTTTTCCGTTTCTAGGTTCGGTTAGGAATTACCATAGTTCTTGTCCATTCATTGTTCATGTTTCCATTTTTATAATTTGTTTAGGTCCTTTTTTGTTGTTTTTTTCGTAGAGCTTTAGTAGGAACTGTTTTAGGTTACATATTGCTTTGTCTGAGTTGTTTTAGGTTTTAGTTTAGTCTAGTTAACCTAAGTTCTAGGGATATTAGGTAATCATGTAGACATTTTTAGGTTCTTTTAGGTTATCTGTTTCACGTGCTTCTTTCATTTCTTTGCTCATTCATTTAATTTCTTAGTTTTATTTCTTAGTTAGAATTGCCGTTCTCTGCTTTAGATCTAGGTAGAGGTAGTTCTAGCATTGATTTTTGCACCTTAGTTCAATTCAAATAAGCAATTTTTCCACAGTGGGGAAAAAAAGTCAAAAGATAAGTTACATATGTTTTTACTAAAACATTGTCTACTTGCAAGTTTGAGTTTTTGAAGTCAAGACTAGTGTTTGCAGCTCCAATAGCAAGAGTATCTTTATGTTATTTGGATAAAGACAAAGTCTGTTCCAGTTTTTTAGGGATTTCTTATTTCGTTTCTTATGTTTTATAAGTGTGGGTCAATAGGTTAATGGAGTTGTTATTTTCCATAAGATTTCTCATAATACACCGTTTTTTACTTCAATCCTGTTACATCTAGAAATAACATGAATTGATAAGGCTAAACAGATGAATTTCAAGCAAATTAAATAACATGACAAGTATAGAGAATACGCTCAGATGATCATCTTAATCCAGACCTGAAAACTGAAATGTCTGATCAAAATTGAAAACGGTATTCAATACAAATATTTATTATATACAAATGTATTGAAACTTTGATAAGGAAAAATAAAGAAAAAAAAGTATTATTGTTTTATACATTTGCAAATTTGAAAATTAGATCTTAATTAAGATCATTATTAATTAAGATTTTATTTGGGAAGATTTGGAGGATGATCTAAAGAGTATTCCCTTCCCTTGTACAAAGTATGAAGGTAATTGCTAACCTCATCAGCAATCATGCGCCGCATGATCTTCAGAAAGTAATCCTGATTCGAAATCTTGTTTTCTTCTGCCACTCTTTTCTCTCCCTCTTCCAGTTCTCCATCTGATTTTTCAGCCGAGGGAAAAAGACTCAAAGGCGTGACAACGGGAATCTCCTCTCTTTCTTTCTCCGCATGCTGTTTCTTGAAAGGGTAGTCCCACTCCAACGGAGAGGCGCGCTTGGTGTTTGGCGATGCAGCCGATGACAACTGACTCATCGTGCTACGGCGCCGGAGGGTGGCGTTCCAGTGATTTTTAATGGCGTTGTCTGTGCGGCCAGGGAGGAGGCGAGAGAGTGTGGCCCACTTGTTCCCGTGAATAGCGTGCGCCTCGATGATAATCTGGTCCTCCGTCGAAGTGAAGGGGTGGTGCTGCACCTCCGGGCTCAGCTGGTTGCACCATCGCAGCCGGCAGGACTTGCCAGAACGCCCCGGAATGCTGCTGCTGATGAGGGACCAATTCCGCGCGCCATACTGGTTCACCAATTTCAGTAGTATCTCATCCTCCTGAGGACTCCACGAGCCCTTCACCCGATCGTTGCCAACGTCCGTCATCCTTCATCTGTTTGCGAAAATGTTGTCTAAGGTTGTTGCGTGTTAGTTATATTATTATTTCCATTTTTCTGTTTATATCACAAATGAATAAATAAATGAATATAAAGATTTAGTTGAAAAGAACTTGAAACTTAAAAAGTATAACCGCAGAGTGGATTTACGTAAGGTGGTTTCAGTTTCAGGTAGTGGAAGTTTACAGGTAGATTTTGAAGTTTTTAAGTGGTTGAATAAAATTGATGGGTTTATGAAGAGAGTGGGCCAAGAGAATGTTAATTAATTAATTAATATGGAGGAAGTTATAACTTCCACTTTGTCTAACTGATTCAGATAACGTTTTCCTATCAACTCTGATATTTTTGACCTGTTTATTTGTTGGATAGTGTTGTTTTCAAATTTTGTAACGAAGGACATTCGTTTTATTTTCTAAAATGTGTTAGTTTTCCATTTTAGTTCAGCAAAAACGATAAGTGTGACAGTTAAGAACATAAATGTTATATTGACTTTTAATAATAATAATAATAATTGTTATTATTATTATTATTATTATAAGAATTTATTATTATTTATTAATATATGATAGATTGGGCAACTAACTAACTTATGAGAAGTCAAAATGAAGGTGAGGTGTGGCGGCTTATTTATTTATTTAAGATTGGTTGGTTGTAGATAGTTGAAAGATATATGAGATGGGATTGGAAGGAAGGAAATTGCAACTGTAATTTGTTTGTGCAGTTAGACATGCATATAGTGCATCCATCACATTTCACCCTTTTTTTTTATTCTGCCTCCATTTTTGTAGGTTTAAAATAAATTTACTTTCATGATTTTCTCTTATTTGTAAGATTTAATAAGATTTAATTATTATATTTTTGGTGTATTGAATAATGTTTATAATAAGTTTAATTGAATTTTTCCAAAGGTAAGGTAAAAGGTATAAGTTCAAAAGAAATAATTAATTATTTATTCAGTTTTTATTTTTAATTTAATAGATTTTTTATCAATACTTATTGAATCAAAGTTAATTTCTCCATTTTTTAAATCTTTTTTACAAAATGTATATTAAAAATAAATAAATTTAGTTGGTAAAAAAATAGAAACAATTTTTGTACTAAAAAAATCATATAATTACTTTCCATTGCTAATTTATTTTATATAATTTATTTATTTTTAAATATATGGATAAAACATTCAACCCTCTCTTTATGAATGCCCATTAACAATATAATCAGTTATATTAGTTGGAAAAAATATTTATTGAAATATAAGCAATGTAATTTCTTAAAGTTCACTCATCAAAATAATAATCCATTTTGTTCATTCAATGTTTGTTCGTATATAAACAAAAGTTAAATCATGTATAAGTACCTTTCGATAAAATTTATATTTAAAATATTGTTGTAACAACTTTTATTAGTTTTTGATATATTACTTTTATCATTTATTTTTTAGTTATTTTGTTATTATTTTTATTTGTATTTTGGGTTTGATTCATATTTTTTATATTATAAATTGCAATTTCTTTCAATACACATGTTGTCGCTGGCGTCAATGTCGTTTATTGTTGTCAATGGCATCTCTGTCGACTGTTGTCATTGTTAGAGTTCTAGTGTTGACCGACAAGTATATGGTTTTGATCGTTTCGGCCAGACGACTATCGTGCCTTCAACTACGCTTTCATCGAGCTCCTATGTGTCTCTCCTCTCAGACAAATATTTAGAGCGTCGAGTAATGTTGGATTTTTAAGATTTTTTTACTGTTTATCCATGATTTTTTCTGTTACTTTCTCTTCTAACCTATGTTTGACCCGTTCATATATATGTTTTTTCTCCAAGATAATCTTAGTTAGTTTATTTATGATTGGGTGACTATTATGACATTTTTATCCACAAGATGTCAAGAATGCATTTCTCAACAACGATTTACAATAAGAGATTTATATGGAGCAACCTCCCATATTTATTTCGTTTTCTATGTCGTCTTCATAGATAATTAACAATTTGACTATAGAAGTTAGTGCATACTACATATAATTTTTATGCACCTCCTAAAGGAGATATCTTTATTTATTTTTATCTTTTATCTTTAGTTTATTTGTTATTATTTCTTATCTGTATTTTGGATTTAGTCTATATTTTTTTATTATAAATAAAGAATCTTATCTGAATATTCAACTAAGAGAGATTAATAGTATATATAATTTTCATTATATTCAACCATGTTCATAAAATTTGACATGTGCCTCGTTTAGATACGGCTTAGACTTTATTAATTTTGTAAAATAAAATTGAATATCTATATTAAGGGGACTTTTTTTATATACACATTTTTTTCCTTCAATTTTACATGTTATTTTAAGTTAAATTGATTATATTCATTTTTATTCTTTAAATAACTATTATTTAAATTTAATTATTTTATAAATTTAAATAATTATTTTTGTCAAACCCCATTAAAACACACTCAAAACCCCAAGTAGTGGGATCCATGTGCCAATGAGTGAGTGAGCGTTTCAGTTAGTGGTAGGAGAGTGGTCGTTCGGCTTGGGTGACGGCAGTACTTAATGCGAAATTTCAAATGTCGTGCTACTTCTCTGCATGCCTTCCTTCTTCTTCACACTGCTGAAACCATTTTCTCTTCCTTCTCTCTAAAATCTCCACCTTCTCTCTAAGAAAATCTCATTTTTTTCTTCTTCCGATCACCTCTCAGGTACCGTTTGAACACTCCCGGTGTCAAGAGCTTTCGTTTAAACCGTCGGTTTGTGATCCTGAGCTGGTGAGTTTCTTTCTCTTTAGCACGTTAGTTTATTCTCGCATGCAACCCTATATTCCTGGTCGCTTGAGCGAGTCGTATTATTTTGAGCGTTTCTGGTTTTCTGTTTGGTTCAGTATTCCTAAAACGTGATCATCGAACGATATACGCTGTGAACAGCGTTCGGTTCTTCTTAGGAGTGCATTGTCTTACCTGATTTCTCATGCTTTAGGGATAATGTCTAAGAGTCTTTCTGTAATACTATATAGGATTAGGTAAACCGTGACCGAGAGTTCGCATTCACCGTTCAGTTTTCCTTTGAGCGTTCGTCTATATTAAGTTCTTCTTCTCCAAGGAATTTCGTTAATGAAGATCGTGTTATAATATTATATATGTATAAATGAGTGTTCGGCCTAAGTGTAGTCCTTCTTTAGGTTTCCTAAATAGTGTAGTTCATGTATTACATACTACTTAAGGTCGTAGACGTTATCGTTCTTTTTCAGTAAAAATAAGTGTGGAGCAATTGTTTATATATATATTCATTCATTTTATGTAAGTTTATTTGTGCTCGGTCTTGGACCAAGCGTTTGATCTCAGTAGCGCTCGTTCCTGATAAGTACTTGGTCTTAGACCAGTCTCGTTCGTTAGTGTTCGATTTCTATAGGGCTCGGTCTTAAATCAAGCGTTGGGTCTCGTATTTAGTAATCTATTATTACTCTTTTAGAATAAGGGTCTTCAGCCAAAATCGATAGCGTTCGTTACTCATAGTTTCTCATCAGTATTAGTATTGTGTGTCAAACAGTGTTGGTCTTTAAAAGGTGTTTGGCCTAGAGTCTTAGTACTTAGCCTAGGCTTCGTGGCGTCCGTTTTGAACTCTTAGTGGTCTGTTTATTGAAGTGAATAAGTAACGCTCAATCATGTTAGTTTCTAAGAAGTGTGATCGTATTTCAGTTGAATGTATTAATGACGAAGTGTAAAGGAGTTTGAAATGTGATGTGAATGAAATAGTTTGATTTTGAACGAGTATTCCAGGGAGGAATATCTCAAAAAGTGGTTATTGATTGGTAAAGTATGAATGTGGGCAAAGCTTAGCGGGCGTTTATCCTGATATTCCATGATTACTCATTCTCAAGTAGAGAGGAGTAAGTCATGTGTGGGAATGGCAGGAGGTCCTAGTCCATAAGGTTAACTTGGACGGAACGGATCAACCTCGGGTGGCAGCTGTTGAGGGTATCCCAGTTACTACATCACCCGGGTGCACGAACGTCGTAGCTACACAGGATTCATACAGTCCGGACAGTTAGAGTCAAGTGGTCGTTATTTGCATGCCTTGATGTATGAATGATGATTTGAGTGTTGTTGGTTTAATTATGAATGTTGTATGTTGTTATTGAAGAAATTAAATTACATAAGCTTACCCTGTTTTCCATTTTTGTCTATGTCGTGCGTCCTGTCGTTGTCTGTTGCAATGATCATCCGTGTGGATGTGAGCACAAGGAGAAGAGCTGCTGGAAGATGTATTGGAGGATGCATCAGAAGTGAAGGTCGAACCTTAAGAACGTTCGGTATGTTGATTAGCTTTATAATTTGTAAGACCGTTCGGTCTAGTGATAGCTATCGTACAGTTTTAAATTTCCTGCTGTTATGTAAGGTCGTTCGGCCATAATAGTACTTCGCTGAGTGTTGAACTGATTTGTAGTATTGTTAATATGTGATTATTCTCTAATATGATTTTACACTGTATTTTTGGGATGTTACAATTTTACCATTTTATGTTTTTAATAAATAATTTTTTGAATTATTTCTATACAAAGAAAATTATTTTTTTGCATACACATCTTTTCTGTCAATTTTATTCATTATTTTAAATTGAAATAGTTATATTTTCATTTTTATCCTTTAAATAACCCTCATCTAAATTTAATTATTTTATAAATTAAAATAATTATTTTACTATTTTAACTTTTTAATAACTACTTTTTAAATTCATATAATTATTTAAAATAATAAAAAAACTATCTAATAATAAAACTTATTCAAATTATTTATTTTTATTACTATTTTTAATAAAAATTATTTTATTATGTTATTTATATTTATAATTATTTTTCATAAAAGTTATTTTATAGTTTAATAAAAAATTTCTATTTATATTAGCTATTTATATATTATGTTACACATCGAATTTTGACATCCTTATTGTCATAATAAACCTCTTTTGTTACTAACCATTAAATAGGCCATAAATCGAGAGTGAAATTTAGAATATAAATATATTTTTTCTCACAAAGTTATATACTTAAAAATGAGTAGAAGTTCAACATAAATATATTTTTAAAAAAAAATACTTATTTATTGGTGTAATATATTTATTAACAGCTAAATCCAATCTCCTCGTCCACATGGAAAGGAAAAAGTATTTCGCATTCTTAAACAAAATTAAGAAAATTAAGTATTTTCTTTGTATGGAAACCAAACCTAAACCCGAGAGATAAGTGTTCATATTATAATAAGAGATATATGAACTCTTGAGAAAAGAAAAACCGTAGTAATCCTTCCTGATCGTCCTAATCCCATGAGTAAAGAGAAAATTAAAATATCACGTAATTCGGGATAAGTTTGGTTTGAAACTCGAAAATATTAATTAATTTTATAAAAAAACAAAATTCAAGACAAAAATCGTACTATAAAAAACCGCAAAGGAGGTAAATAATTAATGCATATGAGTAAGGACAGAAGTTTTTTATACTGTTTTTAGATATAAAACTATTACATATATATAACTGTCATTGAATGAGTGTTTTTACAGTAAGAGGGTATGAACTTTATACTCAGAAAACATTAAAGAGAAAAAGCATACTGCAACAGTGGATTACCCTTTTCACCTTATAAATCATTTTCAAAGGAAAATTTTTGTGTACGTTGGTTTTGTGAAACAGTGCTCTAATTAAGAGTGTGGTCCATATCTACAACGATATCACTGCTGATTGCTGCATCTCATAATCATCTGTGCTTCTCCATACAAAGAAGCATACCATCAAGGGTCCCAGTAAGGAGGAACACCATTACTCAACTACACGTTTCAATCCATAAATCGTTTCAAAGAAATCACACTGAGAAAGAGGTTCGTTGAAGAAATATAAATCCCTGATAAAATATGAGTTGAATCATAATATTCTTTACTCAATATCTTAAGATCATAGATTAACGAGTTTTTCACTTTTATAAAGTATTCTACTACTTTTTTTTATTCAATATGAAGCTTTATCTCATGTTTAGATTTTTCAGATGCTGTTTAAGTTTATATATATCAGCGATCAGATTTTTCACTTGTTGAAAGATATATTCTTTTTCCAATGGTAATGCATGCTTGATCTAATGCAAATGAAGTAAGATTTTCATCTCCTTTTTCTTGATGATCTTGGAAAACTCATGTTTCTTTCTAATTTGAAAGTAACATAGCAAATGTTTTTCTGCTATAAATCTATGACCACAGACTAATTCTGCTAACGTGTTGTTCCTTCAACCAGTTTTTTGCAGAACTAGTAACTGTCTTTGAATATGCTTAACCAGTTTTTTATTCTATTCTGGTGTGACTTTTTGTAATTGTGTGAAACAAATACATTATATTTATAAATAGGAAATATTTTTACACATTTTTTTATTACATTTTGATACAACATGTCATATTTTTTATTGATTCATTATTTATTTGTTATTAATAGTACTCTAAATTTAGTATAAAAAAATAACATATATGTTATATTAACGTGTAGTCAAGAAAAATCTTTATTAACATATCATTATCCTCGTTCATACTAAATTATGGATTAAGTATTAATTGTCTGAAATACCAATTAAAGTTTAACTAAAAATAAAATTAAATGATACCAATGAATCCAATTATTATTTTATTAGCTTTTATAAAACTAAATTAAATTTTAAAATTTATTTCTTATCAGAATTTAATTTAGAGTCTATTTTACTTTATTAATTTTGTATAAGATTAAATTAAATTTAAAATTTATCTTAAAAAAGAATGAAACTAATTTAAAGTATAAAAGTAAATATAAATCTTACTTTATAGAGTAGATTTAAGAGATTGTGAGATTATTTATAAGATATATTTTGTTGAACTGTAAAACGAAAGTAAGAGTTGGGTTGCATATATTATATGTTGAAGATAAAGAAATGTTGAAAAAAAAATAAAACAATGTCATATAGTGACAGAAGGCATCCTAAGAATAAAAAAACGAAAAAGAAAATGGCAGTGATGAATTATGGTTGTTGTAGGTAATGAGAAGGGAAGAAGAACCTCTGCCTCTTACTTCTGGTGGGACAATTAGTGGCCACAGATAACGAAGCAATTTTGTTGACAGCTGATTTAAGTGATTGTTTGAGAGTGCTGAGGCAAACACTGTTCTCTTCACTGTCCTTTGAACAAAGAACCAATATGCTTTTGATTCTGCCACCAACACTGGCTATGTCAGCCTTAACTGCTGTCAGTCTCAACCCTTTCAGAACTTCGATCAGCTCAGGGAACACTTCTGGTCGATCATCACAGCAAACTGAAGCTTTGATTATCATCTTCTCCTTCAATTTCTTCACTTTTTTGTAGCTTTCATCTTCGGCTTCCTGGAAGTCAATTGTTACTTCATCAGTTTCACTTGGAACAGTGATGCCTTTGCTCACACACATCGCTTTTCGCTTTAGATCTTTCACATGGTCTACCACACTCCCTAGTAATGCTGCTTTGTCCATCTGCACCCACACAATTTTTCCTGTTATACTTTCTTTCCGTTAAAGATAGGGATGCTAGTGGAACTAAAATCTATGGCCTATCACACAACCTAGTATAGCTATTTCATGCTATGATCCTCTTACTTTCTTTTCTCTTCTAAACTTTGGAAGTTAGTGAAAAATTGAAATCTGCATCACCTATCAGAGAATTGAAAGTGACTGTGCTATCGGGGAATCTGGTTTTTATTTAACTCAAGGTATTTTTTTCAATTTGAAAGATTGAATTTTTCATCCAAATATTCTTTTTATATTGATAAACTTGAAGATCAAACATCTGGGATCATATATTTAATTATCTACCAATCATATCATATATTTCATTGGTACGTCAAATCTGATTTAATTTGGCCTAATGATACCCTATACATCCTAGGAAATTCTGGTTTCACTTTCTTGTTTGTCGTCTTAAAGAATATGCAAACTTTGAAAAGAATAGTGTATACTTGTAAGGAGAAATTATGCCACTCAGCAAAAGAGAGTCATGATGAATTTTTCTTTTTTCTTTTTCCTCTTACCTTATCAGACTTGGGAATGAGTTTTCTGAGAGTTGCAAGCTGTGCATTGATTCTGTCCCTGCGCCTTTTCTCTGCTTGGCTATGACTCTTTGAAGCACTGGCAACTCTATCTTCTGCAATGGTTGCAGGCCACAAAGGGAACTCAGTAAACTGAAGAGATTGAGGGTCAGAAGCAAGAGGGGGTGTTTGAGTTGTTGGAACTGAAAAAGGAGATAATTGATCACTGTTTGGTGCAGAATTGCACTGAGCCATGTTGGTAGCAAGAGGCCAACCAGAATAGTGGTAACTTTCCATATGCATAATCAGAGACCATATTCTAATGCCTGTGCCTGGCTTTGTGAGCCTTTTATTTCCCATTCATTGACACTGTTTGCTTAATGGGCGATCTTCTTCTTATCTTTATGGTGATTGGTGTGATATGGAATGACCTTTAATGGGGTCAGATGAAAATGGTTTTTGGCCGTATGCGCCTGTCACTTCACCAAGAAAATTTTCTCCCTAATAAATCTCACTACACTTTGTGAAGAATCTCAAGTTTGAGAAGATGAAAAAGGATGAGCCAAAATAAAAAGCAAGAGGGTGCCATGGCCCAACAAACAGGCTTATCTTAATGAGTATCCGTGCTGACTAAGAATATGAAGCAGAAATGAAATAGTACCTTGCAATTGGACTTGGGAGCCACTGTGTAGAACTCTGGAATAGCTTGACCTAGTAACAGTGACTGATGTATGTAGTGCTGCAAGAACAGTATCTTATTCTTCTATATGTGTGTATAGCCATAAAGTCTTTTGTCTCCTCTCTTTGTAATTATAACCATTTGGGCTCTATCTCTAAATAATTGTCCTCATCCTAGTTTTTTTCTTTCTTTTTACAGTCAAATATTCATCCTTTCTAGAATTTTTTAAATCTGCTTAGCAAATTGATGTTTCTTGATAGATATCTTTTACAGATAAACATGCAATGATCCCATTTCTAGCCATATATTAAAGAACAAAAACATCTGTTAATCATCTTTATAATTCTAGTACTTACCTTAAAATTTTAACTTTACAGTTAAAAATGAAAATGCTACTATTTTTAACCCTATATGGGAGATTCCCTACAGACAAAATGCTCAATGATTGGTTTAATTTCAAGAGTGATATGGTCAAGGTAAGTTATACTTTGATTGAGGGCTTTCTCGTTGAATTTGAACTTGGTTAAGTTTGATGAGAGAAGTTACGGTACTATCATATACTGTCACAACCCTTGCAGTGATGAGGAAGATGAAAAAGGTGGCTGAAGGAGAACAATTGTACACAAAAAAGAAGGCAAGATTTTCTCGTACAATTAGACAAATGTCTGATGTAACAACAGTGATAAAACGGATTGTCCATTGAGCTTAAGACAAGTTGTGGACCTGTTTTATCTCTCTCTCAATTATTTTATGTGATTAAAAAGTGACAGAATGAATGAAAAAACAGTCATGCTAATCGATAGGGTGTCAATCATATGTTGAAACAGTTAGCATAAACTGATCTTGAGAATCACCGTACTAACATAAATGATAGTAGTATTACATAACCATAGGTATTCAATTAGGGTTTCAGTCACAAGAAATCTCTTCAAAATCAAATGGGTTAATTAATTACTTGAATTCTTTGAATATAGTGATTGAAAGGTGGAAATTCAAAGCATGGCACTGAGTAAAAGCGGCTTGTTTTGTACACTTTAAATGGCTCTCTGATTGAAAAGCTCACATAGTGTGTCTCCAGCAGAAGCTAGCAAACAAAGGAAGCTTCAATTACAGTGATTGGAGGGTCCCATTTTCCTTCACAATTTGTAACTCATAATAAAGCACCTTAAAGAGTGATACGACTATTTATCCAACCACTCATTTTGCTACCTCAATTATCTCTCTTACAATTTCTGTATTTTCTTTCTTTTCTTTTTCTCTTATCTCATCGAAATTTTCGGCTTTTGGGTCCCATAATCTGAAATCATATGTCCAATTTTTATATATATGATAGGCGGAGAGAAGGCGTCACGATGAAAATGTGGAAAACCAAAATGATCAAAGTAAGGTGACACTTCCTTTAATAGTTATAAAATTGACTTAGTAATAAAGTTCGAGTTGGAAGGAGAGTGATAAAGTGAGAAAGAAGAAAGGAAAAAGTTATAGGTTTATATATAATCTCTCACTAATATTTAAAAATTATAAAATTGATTTGGTAAGTTTAAAAAATATATAAAAAAAAGTTATTGATTTAATTCTTAACTAATAAAATACTAATAACCAATATTTTGTATGATAAAAAAAAGATGGCACGTCCTTTTTTGTGTGAAGCAATGGAATGATGAGAAATAAAGCATTGTAGAGACAGAAGCCAATTAAGGTTGGAAGGTTATGCGTTGGTTCTTCTCCCTTGGGTCATAGAAAGGTGAAATAATAGAAAGATAAGGTGCAATCATGGATTGGCAATAAATGCATATGCCTCAATTCAGAGTAATTATTAGAAGACGGCATAAAAATAAATGGGAAAGATGCACCTAAAAAAATATCCAAATAATTATGTAATTGCAAATCAGAGCTAAGAAAATCCTTTCTTTCTACTTTATCATAATTCCATATATGTCATTCAACTTCGTGTTTTTTGTACTTTAACTTTTCTCCCTTTTGAGTCACTCCACACTAATACTATTACATCTTTGTAAGATGATTTCACTGTAGATCATAAATTTTTTATGATTTTTTATATTATTTTAAAATTAAATTATAAGTTTAATTTAATCTTATAAAATTAATTTATGTATAATATGTGATAAATTTATCTTTTATATTTAATCATCTTAAAATTTTCAACCTAAAACATACAAAGGAGTGATTTATCTGTTTGGATGTGTCGTAATGTTTGAAGTGAAAGATGAGTAAGATATATTAGATGTAAATATATGCAGTGCACGTGGTGTAAAATATAGTTGGTCATCTCAAGAATTGAGATTGATGATTCATTTTTGAGAAATATTTAACTATTTCAGCGATGTTTTCAAGTTATTTGGATGGAAGATTTTGCTTGTGGTTAAATTTTTTTCAAGTGTATGTAGGCAACAGCAGGTTTTGTTGGAAATGGTAAAGGTTATTTGTTATATGATTACATCATCATTCTGTGCTAAGATAAACATGGGTATGTGACTTACCAAAAGACATGTACAATTTGGTCATACTAATTGTTGCCTAGAATGATAGATTGATTAGTCAATGTCTATGACTTACCAACAGACATGGCAAACCAAGTTTTTAGTCTCATCTCCTAACCTTATTTGCTGTCGGCATAAGTATGGAGTATTTCAATGATTTTACCTAATTTAACCCTTTAAAGTTGAACTACTACTGATGAAATTTATTGATAATTACAAAATTAAAAAACGCATTTTTTAAGTTGTTACTCAATCTTAAGGTAAACTTGTTATTGTAATAAAACATTACAGAGTTTTGTTTTTGGCATTTCACTTCATCATTATGAATGACAATTCTATCAAAGGGCACATATATAAAATATTCTTCAATATATATAATAAATATTAATCATTTATTTTATGCATAAATACAAATAAGCAGAAAGGAAAAGCTATAAATAATGTTAATTGCTAATACATAATATTGATCGTTTTGTTTAAAAGAAAATCATTTTTGTACTTTTTTTTTCAATAATCAAACTTAAGAATTAGAATATTTTCTGTTTGAAAACATTGTGTTTTGAATATTTTTTATTGTGATTTATGTTTTTGGATTATTTAAAATTAAATTTTCAATTTAGCTTTAAAAGTTTTTAATTGATATATTTATATTGCTTTTTTAACTTTATACATGCATAAAGGGTATGTAAATAGTATAAAGTAAATAATGAAACAAGTATAAATATGTTTTTCGAATACATAAGGATGAGTAATATAATACATACATATAAGTAAAAAATTAAGTAAATATTAAATTTAAATATATTCAATACATTCTCGGGAATAACTCTTACTCCCAAGACGAGTTAACTCTCCAAATTCGAACCAAATAATTGTTGAGAATGACTGGATTCAACTGGATTTTAAGATTAACAACTCATTTCATGTAATCAAATTAAATTTATTTGTATATTTGTTTAAAGATATAAGATAATGTTTTACCTCTTACATGAGCAGCTTTTGAAAGAGAATTGCGAGATGGAAATGGGTGTAATTTGGAGTATCATTTTCTCTAAATAAGGTCGAATTGATTTTCCGTAAAAGTAAGCAGAATCAATCAAATGCTTCAAAGTGGAAAAGAAATTGATTTCATGGGAAAAATCGCGAGTATGTATACAAACAGGGAAATTTTCCTTTGGGTACATTCTCTCCCTTCATAATTCTACAAGTGCAATGGAAGATTGTCTAATGCTTTCTCTTATTTTCTAAGTGGTTTTTCTCGCAAATTTAACCAAACAAATTCCTGATTTATTTATCCGCAAAAATTGTGCTATGTGCATTCTATTGTTCAAGTATTAATTGTGTGCTTTATTTATCTTCTGCCATATTTTGTGTATCCTCCACTTTTAATTTCCTAACATCCAGAGTGCAAGCGAGTAGAGAATTCTCATGAACTAATTATAGGCTTCATAGGATTCTAGTTTTATAAATTAGGATTCATAGTGTTAGTAGATACACATTGTCAAGGTGGATTGACATAAGAGATTAAATATTGGTAATAAGCTTCCATGACATCGTTAAAATCTCGCTTGACAAACAATTTTTAAATCTGTTGTTGCCTGTAATCCAGTCGAGTGGCTAGAGAGCTAAGCAAGTCTTCCTTGACAACTCCAAATCACAGCCTTGAAGATTGAAAAAGTATTTTTTTCTGGAAGCAAAGAGGTCTAAAGGGCAGCAATAAAAACGAGAAAAAGATTACATCAAAAGAATCAGATATCAATTAAAATCCGAGAACAAAAGTCTGCCCTTGAAGGAAGCGACCAAACTTCTCCATACACAGGTCTCCAAATAATGGAAGCAGAGACGGTGTACGTTCATTTGGTGAACCAAGACGTAACAAGTGTTGGACCTTTCACAACTGTAGGATAGAAAAAGTATTTTAAGAAATTAAGTTATATTCAACTTAGTGAAAGTTAAAAAGAAGAAATTAAGGAATTTTTATCGATAAAAATTATCATATATTCAATAAAAACTGAAACATACTAATATGACTGGCCATGTGTCGCTAATGAGATTTAATAGAAATTGTCTATGGAACAAAATCTTACTGAAAATGTTTTAATACACTAATATAAAATAATGAGCTTATGGAACAACAATAGTCGATTCATCATAATTGCGACTAAATGTGAAATCGGATCACAATAAAACAGCATGCCAAGAAGGATTTGAGTAACTTCCACAACTACGAAGTGCGCAAATCTAGGCCTCAACATGCAAAGATCAAGCTGGTTGTTAAGGTCGTGAATTTCGTATATACTAGGAGTAATTCAGTTTTTGTTTGGTCTATAACTAAGACTAACTCATTTAATACAAGAAAAATGGTAGAATACAGAAATTTATGGTTAATTAGAACCAGCACAGCTCAAAAAATGCCTCAACTACAACCCAGAGAAAACAAGAAACTTACAAGACCTACACAATCTAGACAGAAACTTCAATTATTTTAACTTGGAATCTCCCAGCACCACCAGAAGCAAAGAAAGAATGCTACATCCAAATCACACAAGATATTCTACGCAAAACTTTGAAGTTTCGATACACTGCTCTTCATAGAGGAGTTCACGCTATACTTTGCCAGCGTAAATGTCAGTAGCTACTGCCCATGGGTGGCATGCCGTATGGAGGCATTGGGGGCATCCCAAGTCCACCCATTGGAGGGGGAGGAGCAAAGCCTCCTCCCATTCCTACTGGGCCTCCCATTCCAGGCATTGGTGGTGCAGGCAAAGCAAGGGGCAATAATTGAGCATACATGTTCTGCAACAGAAAACAAATCTCATTCATATCAGTACTGCTCAATCCTTAGAAAGGGTTTATCGACTCCAAACCTTTCTAAACAGTCAAACTGCCGCTGACATAAAATGGCCACAATAATTACCTGCTGTGCAACTACCTCCTTTTCTTCATGCTCCTTAGCCTTCACTTCGTTTTGTGCTTCAATTTTGTCCTTCACTAGCTCATCGACTTTGCCAGTGTACTCACGAATAAACTACAACGGCCAAAAAAATGACGATTAGAGAAACCTCTGGATATGACGGAAATAAATTGATCCATTCCAGCTCAATGAAAGGCTGAAACTATAACTGCATTAGTAAACCAAGATTTTTACTGCATAACTGTGTAATATCGCATAAGACCAACCACAATATTCAGAAGTTAAGCACCCATTACTAAGTACTGATTGAACATGTAATTATAATGTAAACCTAATATAGATTGGTTTTATAATAAAGGAGGAAGTATGATTAGAATGTTTCCCCATAAAAGTATTTCAAAGGGACTGATTATATGATTGCAACCCATAAAATATCAAACTTTGCATAGACGATAAAATTTGCTATTGAATAGCCATGCTTCTCAGGGAAATATCCAAAGCTTTGCTCTGAATTATAGCCAAGGTTACCAGCGATTAAAACAAAAAATAACGAAGTTAATTTTTTAGTGAATCATAATTTGTTGTATCAAGTTGTAAGACTAAGAGACAGCAAAAAACAAGTTCAAATATATGGCATAGATGATATATAGTGTTCAATGTAATTATGAACCAAAAATAGACAAAAACAACTTGACCATAAGTCTAACAAAACAAATTGTTAGTTTTATCTTAATTTCGTGAAACCTCTATTTTGGAAGAATAAGACCAAGTCAAATACAGTGCATGTAATGAATGAGTGAGTGGCGAATACAGTTCTCCAATAAGTTCAGAAGTGCTACTTCAATCCTTTTCATTTAACAATTTAAGCTTCTATAACTTTTAAATTTCTCTCATGAGAATTGGTAAAAGAGAAATGAAAAAGTAAAAAATAAAATTAACTGCTGAACCGTTTTACCTTTATTAATGATAAGAAATTGCTATAATTCATCCATGCACCCCAAGGTTTTAAATCAGTTTACATCTTATGATACAAATCGATGACTAGTTTAAATCATGTTAATAGTGAATCATACTATTATGAATACAAGTGATGAAACTAGCAGCATGAAATAAAAGCAAACCTGCAATAGATAGGGGAAGGCAAAGTCCACCATATTGTGCATCCAAGCTAGTTCAAGAACAATGTCTGCCCGGATCAAATCATAGCAAACAAATAGACATGAGGCAAAACATTCCTTCTTTCCCTGTGTAAGATATGAGAAGAAAAATTAGAAAATGCACATAATAGTTAAATTAAAATACTATTATCATCCTAAAGACAAACAAAAAAGCTTGAAGCCATAAGTAAGAAGCTTCGATGGCCTTCAATCAGTAATTTGGGTTGTAAGACTAACATGCTCTGGCTGAACAAACAACTGGGCTTTGACAAAAAGAAAATAATAGAGTCTAGGAATCAAATAATTTTCATCCATGACTTAGAATTGCACATACTGCAAGAGATACCATTAGTTTGCAATAAACATTTCTGTGAAGAAGGATGCAGGGTAACTATGTATGGATAGAACTGTACAAAGCATAATGGTATAATTATTAAGCAAAACACATTATCAAGGAAGTAGTGAAAACACATGCGTGCATTTGTTTTCAGTTTTTTTATGATAATAAAAAATAACAAAATTATTAAATATAATAAATTTTATATTTTTATTGCAAACGGATTTTATTTATTTTTTAGAAATTCTTTTATTATAGATAGTTATTTTAGTTTTAAATGGTTAAATATAAAAAAAAAAGTTCAAATGGAGATAAGAAAACAGTTCAATATTAAAAAATGTCGGTTAAAGGGTAAAATAGTAAAACAGTTAATTTAACTTAAGAAAAACTGTCATATAAAAGGTAAAATAGGTATAACAATGTAGATAACAAAAAGAGGAATTCAATTCATATAATAGTATAGATAGTATAGATAATAGTTCGTCAAATTAAATAAGATATTGCAAGAAATTGAATTGTATAAGCAATTGGAAACTGAATTTAGTACCTGATCGATGAAATAAACAAGCAACTCCTCAGCAAGTTCACGTTCTCCAGATTGTGAAGCTGTCTCCATGGCGTCTTTGTATAGGTTATCCTTCTTTGACAAAGCAATAGACTGCTTCCACCTACCTGCCTTCTTGTAAATATAAGCAGCAACTCGTCTCATCTCAAGAAGCTCATGCTTTTCAATCTACATCATTAATAACATTCTATAAGGTTTCCACAACTGAAACCACAAAATAGTTAAAATTCAGAGCAAATGCCACTCACCCTTTGGGCAAGGCCTATTTGATCAAAGTTATCATACAGATCAATCGACTCGCGCAGTCTATCATAATCCTCCTCCTCAACATATATCTCATTCAATGCTTCATTAACAGCAGATACATTGTTGCTTTGAACCGCAATCATATATGGTTTCACAAGGCGAAGGTGACCAGCCTATAGCATATTAAAGGGAAATTGAATGTTAGTTTTATGGAGAGCAACAACTAATATAACAACTTTTGCTTTACCTTCCGCAAGATGTCAACAACACGAGCATGATCCACACGAAGTGCAAGGACATTCAGAACATCATTTATAAGATCTGGATGCTCTTCCAAGTAGAAGTGGACAGCCTTATAATACAATTCCACATTAGCAACTTTAACAACAACATCTTTGAATTGCATGTGATCCCATGCTTCAGGTGAATGGTTCATGATGGTAGTTGCAGCATTATCAAACTCATCATATTGTATATACAAATAGGTCAATTCTTTCCAGTGCTGTTGTTCATCGCAAGCTCGTATGAGTTTGGGAATATTGAGCCTGGTTGAGAATAGTTTGATATGCTCCATAAGCTTCTCAGGGCGGTATCTAGCATATAGAACTCCAAGCTCAGTAAAGATGCCCATATGAGCTCTTTCTAACCCTAAACCACTCTCCATGAGAGATATTAGCTCATTGAAGCAACCTCTATTTTGGTAATACTCACTGACTTCTTCCAAGTCATCCACCTATAAAATTAATGAAAATGAAAAAGGTTAATGCGAAAAGCATTGGAAAGTCAAGAAGATCACTACCAGCATTATAACAGCACAACACCCTTCCAATCATAAATCATGTGCATTCACCACACACTTGAAGGGAATTTGTTTCACTATCACATACTGAAGAACCAGATCATCAAAACCATCAGAAATTAAGAAAACTTTTCAAATATACTTTATACACGCACACAGTTCACCAAAAATAAAAAATCAACACAATACCTGAATAATTATGTTCAGTCCACAAATCTGGGCCAAACGAAACTCCTCTGCATCAACACAAGCAAAGCAAACTTCCTTCCATGTCTTTGAGCTGTTAGCTTTCCTTGCTGCATCAACAGCACCTTGAAACTGGTTTAATTTGACCAGTGTGATGGCCAACTTGGCCCAGTTAGATATAAAAGCAAATATGATTTTTGCAGCCTCATATAATGCTTCATCATACAACCGGTCACCAACAGTTTGAAGATTGGCAACATTTGGCATAAGAATGAACTCCTCAATGTCACTTAGCCTATCAATCTTTGCATATGCATAAATGAGCTCACTGTCAACCTTGGGTTCCTTTGCTTTCTGCCTTACCATCAGCAAGTATTTCACCAAGTCATGGTAAACATTGGCATCTTCAGCAGCACGGATAACATCTAAAAATTGTGTAGAATCATCTGCTCGTATAAATGATTCAATCGCATCACTTACTAGCCCATCCCTGAGTTGAGCCTTGGCCACCTGACTCCAAACAGCATCTTCTTCGACTCTGAAAGCAAACTCCACAGCTCTATCAATGCTATGAATATTATCAAGTAACACATTGACTGCTTGAACATTCAAGTTGAACTTCTTAAAAATGGCAAATGCTTCCTCATATAACTGAGCTTCTACAGCCATTTCTCCAACTGCAGGTCCATCAAAGTTATCCAACCTATTGACATAATCCATAACTCTGGACGGATCGGCCTTTATCGCTGTCAAAATAAGAAGATTCTGCAAATTAAAGTTCCCACTGAATGCAGAATTCTGAAGGACGATCTTCTCAAGAAGTTCAATCAGTTCATGAGGCAGATCAGCTGTCATGAAAGCCTTAACAGCTGCAGAAACTTGCTCAGGGCTTGAGCTTTCTGGCAAAGCAGTGGATACAACTTGATCAATAAGTTGCCTTCTATAGTCATTATCAGGATCAAGAACTTTGGCCCACAGATCACCATCCATTCTCTCAACAACATATCTGTCATCACAATATAAGCATGTGAACATTGGACACAAGAAAGTTGATTTGGTGGATTAAGGATCACAAAATATAGGTTCTTTTAATGTGCAGGAGTGCACTTTAAAGTACAAAGTGCAGATATAACCATATATTTAGGAAAATGAATGGTTGAGAATATGATAAAATACATTTACATGTATGAAAAATCTTGAAGTTGTACCAATTTTAACCATTGGTCTTCTGATTAATGATTGTAACCACACTTTATTTATTCAAAGTACAGTCACTTAGGAGGAGCCAAGACATACCTTGCTTGCAGTTTGAACAAAGAATTTTTATTAGTGACATAGATAAGTTCATCATCACATTGTCCTCGCCGATAAGCTACAACAGCTAAGGTGGGATCACGTTTCTCACAGTACTTGCCCACAACTCTAGAATCATAGTATGGGTTGGTCGTGAGGAAATGTTCTGGGTTGTTGTTGCTATCAATGATAATTTTACCCAGTGCATTGTGAACATGTACATCCTGGCTTCCCTCACTTACAAGATGTTCCAAGAATTGTGTGAGTAAACGAAGCCGATTCCTGCATACCAAAGAAAGGGACAGGATGAATAAGAAACATGAGTGGAAAGCAGCAGGACATTGGTAAAGGGAAAACACCACCTCTTCTCACATTCCTCCACAAGGGGCTCCACTGGTAGTAACGAACGAACAGAAAGAATCAAGCCCTTGATAAAATCTTCTGGGCATTCATCATCCAGCAGCTGCCCCACAACTAAAGGAGCATTCCCTGGGTTTACCTGTATATGAAGGAACAAAGTTTTACAAAGGCAGAGCGGAAGAGAGCGATAGCACTCATGAGATAAGCGAGGCTACTACACTATACCTTTTGAACATAGCCTTCAATGTAGCGAAGCATGTTGCTTGTGTACAGATAGTGAGTTAGATCTGGAACAAATCCAAAACGATCGCAAACATTTATCAAAGGCCGAGCATCTGGAAGCTTAGCCTCCATAAGAAAGTTTTTAGTTTTCTCAGCATCATAGAAATTTGATTCTCTTGTCACACGCTCAACCTCCTTGATTTGACCTGTCTTTGCAGCTGCCTCAATGTACTTAAAGTGAATGTCAGGATCCTCGCTGTTCCAATTATTTAGAGGACATACATCAGCAGAAATACACAGGATAACATATCAATTATAAATGAGGTCAATTACCAACAGAAAGAAAAAACATATTTTCCTTTCAGAATAAAAGAATTACCTGGAGCTCAAGTAAGATCCAAGGAAAAAATACAATCCCTCATACGACCTAAACTGCTCAAAAATTTTTATGCAGGCCTCAACCCCCAATTGCTCACAATATTCTTTAGCAACCTGAACACACATAAGAAAGCTTTGTCAACAACTGTTGGTAAGTTCCAAGTTATAGAAGACAAGGACACCACCATACCTGCACAATGATCTGAAGGTTCCCCCTAAGATTTGCCAGCAGTAGGTCCTTCATGCACTCTAATGCCCATTCTCGTGACAGTGTACCAAAAAACTCTACAAGTGACTGTAACAACCACATAATAAGTATTTTAAAAGTTCAAATGAGGAATTTTAAACCCTAAAATAGATCTAAAAGCAGAACAGAAAATAAACCTGAGGTTCAATTGCATGCGTATTAACAATCACACGTTTTATATCTGGCAACTCTGTGTAATGCTGCACCAAGAATATTGCAATTAATCAACAAACAGTTTGACTTTAAGATTAACACAGAAAGTGCCAGAATAGAGCACATTTGGACAATCCTTACTTGCAAAGCTCGCACGTAAAGGCCAGCTTTTTCACAAAGTTGAGCAATACGAGGACGGTCATAATGGCTGAACATGCCATTAGCCAATATTGCATCAGCAACATTAGGGAAAGTCACCAGATTTATCTCCAACACCTAAACAGAAATTCACAAGATCGTATCACTTCAGAAAAGGAAAACATGAGAGTAAGTCGCCCATAAAAGATGGGAAACAAAGGATGCACCTTTGTCTGAAGGAACCCATGCTCTGGTAGGTTTGGTTTTAAAACATCAAGGAGAAAAGCAGTTGCCTCTCGGATCAGATTTCTCTGAGAAGTAGCCAAAAAAAATACATTAATTTCAAGAACCACTCAGTACTAAATCAATGACTATGAAAATAAAATATCACATTAACATCACGATTGATTAATCACAACATATAATCAACCTGAAGAAAGAGATCAGTTATAGTGTTGTAATCAACTGGGCTACCTCCCTCCATTTGAGACATCATTAATGCAAAATTAACAGCACCCTGCATGTCAAAATGAAAATGATAACTTTCAGCATACATTATTAATTAGATGTACATGTTCAGAACACAGTTACCCCACATCTAACAAGGAGGCAGACAATAATGGAGCTACAAAGAAATGGTTCGAGTTTTACTAAAAGAATTATATATTGCAGAAGTTTCTCTCACACCTGAGGATCTGTCCGAAGAATTGTTTGCAGAAGGAAGAGGTAGTCAGGTGTGTATCCAACCTATAGCAACAAATATGTACCACAATATTCAGGAAAATTGTGTACAGAAAAATGAAAAGGAAATACATGCAATGCTATTTATACAGGCAGACAAAATGTTATGCATGTTATAATAGCATTAAATGATTCTATGAATTAAACATCAATGTTTTTTATGAAGTAAACAAACACCTGTTTAGAGTATATCAGAATTTTGTCAAACTCCCTCCTCTCAGCAAACGCAGCAACAACTTTTGGTGTGGCTCTGGCTTTGATATATATTTTTAGAGCAAGGTCATTATCCACAGTCTACAAGGAAGCATGCCGTAAATATTAATAGAATACAACATTTCACAATAAACCAGTAGGAAAATCACCAACCTGTTTTGGGATACAATTCAAAGATAGATCACAATCCTCTGGACTCAATTATAAAAAAAAAATTCAACTACTTTCACACTTCTTAACAATAGTAGTTATGTTCGTTTAATATGTTGTTTTCATACAATAAAGAGGTACATTGCCTAAATTACTCAAAATTATATTTATGGAGGATGATGCTTAGATTTAAATATAAAGGTACTTTTGAATAGTAGCAATAAATAAGGTTTAGGGAATTAGAATTTCCTTACATTTAAGTTCACCAAATATGACCATTTTTTGCTTAAGAGTCCAAAGGGAGTAATAAATAACAGAATGAAATTTAATTCTTCAAAATTTTGATGCAACCTAACCTTAACAAGATCTCCTAGTTCCTCGCTGCATTCAAGCTTGTCCTCTGCCAACCAGTTCTCCAACAGATTTTTCTTGTTCTGATTCACAACCAACCGTGACAATTCTAATGATTCAAAGGAATTCAGCTTTCCCCTGGTCAAAAGTGTTCCAAAGTACTGCAATAGTGGAGGAGTTTGCCCGGCTTGCACAGGAACACTCTGCCATACAAAGAAGATAATAACATTTTAAACATTTATAATCTAACTTACCAAACGAAAGGACAGCACCCAAAGGCTAAAGGTAAACAACCGGAAAATAAAACTCTGAAAGTGAAGCAGGAGAAAAAAACAAAAAAAAATCTCAAATAGCAATATCCTGTCAAGAAACCTGAAATTTTGCAACTGTGTCAGGAGTTCGAAGGATTCCTTGTGGAGATTCAGCTGCAAGCTCTGCAGCTTCTTTATATTTTGTTTGGGCAAACAGTTCATGAAAACGTTCCACTACCTGTGATGTCAACAAGTTTGGATATCATATCCATGAATAAAAGAACCAAAAACACAAATAATAAGAGAGATCATTTCTTAAGATACTAAAACATAGCACAATCAAATAATCAATATTAAATGTTTTAGAAATTATAATTGAAGGGATTAAAACATGCAAATTCCACTGGTGAAGGTAATGACAAAAGAAACAACAGATCAACAGCATCATGAAGGTCAGTCACATACCTATCACGACTCAAGCATAAATTTTTTACAAAAATAGAATCTCTAAATTCAAAGAAGTTTAAAACAAATATACAGCAAAAACAGAAAGGGAAAAAAATGTCTATCAAACACCTATGAAATAAACTGAAGTAGGGTCAACTAAAAGGAAGAATAATTACTCATCAAAGTATTGCACTTTTTATTGCAAGCTTACCAGACTTCATGCAGGTGAACATTAGCAGTTACATCAAACCCAAGAGATTAATTCATAATGCATGCATCCAAGTCCTCTGGACCTCACTGATAACACATCCTTGAAGAAATAAAGTATTACTAAAAGTGAGTTCTACACAATTGACATACCAGTTTCTCAGCACCAGGTAGATTTCCTCTTTTGGCAAGACTAACTGCTAGCTCCAAATTGTTTAACTGTTAAAATAACAATATGTAATTTGTAAAATTACCACTTAATACTCCAATTTACAACAAAAAAAAAATAACAAGGTCAGAAACATACTTGACCACTGACAAAATTCACAATGGTTTGTTCATTAACAGTAGCCAATAAGACCTGGCCTCTCCTGTTGATGGCATAAAAGCCTCCCACAGATGTAGCCTCTGAGGTCAAAAATATAGGATCAGGACTGATTCTGTTCCTGTATACAGCTGTAGCTGTCTCCAAATCATACACAAATAGTAGCCCAAGTTTCGTAATCACATAAATCAAATTGTATTTGTGAGATATCTGCCAAAAAACAAAGTAGGGATCAAATATCTACACAGTTTATAAAATGAACAAGTACTAGCAACTTTTGTACCTGCATGGAAACTGGAAAATCATCAGCAAAATCAGGGGGGAAGAAAAGATCTGCTTGTTTCTTCGTAAATGACGGCCTCCCTATAAACAAATTCATAAAGTTTGTCATGGACCAACTATATAAAAAGATTAGGTTGTTAGGTGAAGTGAAGATTGCTTGAGTGATTTCATATTGCATTTCCAACATGCCCCTTTTGGGCTTGAAGCATGGATAATCAAGAGGACACCCTGTCCTGTGCTCATGTCCAACTTTTTATTAGTATAATGGGAACAGAAAGGATAGAACTCAACCATTTTATTACAGAGATTCTGAAAAATATTTAAAAAGCATAAGCCATTAGGTAAGGAGACACATGAATCCGGGCTCAATAAGGATGATCAATTCATGCACATGGTTCAATTTCTTAATACCCTTATTATCCGTTTTAAAAAATACTGACTGGTTTCAATATACTGCTATGGAAATTAGCTACTAAAACCATTCACATCTAATGAATATTTACTGATTCATCCACCTCCCACTTTCAAACTTACATGTCTTTATAATTACAATTGGCAACCCAACATAAATTCAATACAATTACAAATGCATAATAAACATTTTCTAACGCTTGAACACATGGTAACACCTGGAACGCAATCCTCATAGCATGCTCTAAGTAACAATTAACGGTTACAGGACACACATTATTGACAATAACCAATTTCAATTTCAGCTCTACAATGGACATTAAAATTCATCAAGGCATGAAAGAATCAATACAGCACACAAGACAGTTTTGACAACAAAACATATATTGCCCAGAATAATAAGAGATAAATCGTGAAGGAGCTGAAAAATATGCAGACCTGGCTGAGCACCCAATTCTATAACATGCAACTTGGATGTAACCTGTCCAGCATTAAGTGTCTTTGAGGCAAAAGAAATCAAAACAGAAGGGTTTTCATTTCCAGGAACCTGTCCAAAAACAATCATGATTTACCAAACATGTAGTAGCATATGCTATTCAAGAACTATTAAATAAAATTTAAATAAAAAATGAGCCAAATAGTAAATGAAACGCACTTTAAATTGGGCAAATGATGCAGCATGAGCTTCAAGAGCCTGACTGCGTTGTTGATCCACAGAGAAAAGTTGCATGTTTCCCTTGACCAATTGAGGCCTCTATAATGAAAAATAATATTAATAAATACGCCAAAAAAGATCAGGCTTGTTAAAATCACATTAAAGATCACAATTATACACACATAAAGCCAGCAGAAACATGGGTAAAAACTGGTAATGAATGAAAAAATCCTAAATTAGATTAGAAAATTGGAATCATGATAGCTAACTATTGTTCATATAGCAATGCTATTTGAACCTTAGAATCACAGAGTGGAGAATAATACAGAAAGTCAGAGAATAATACAGAAAGTCATAAACTATATCACAAAGCATGTTGTCTCCACTACACTGGAACAGGGAAACCTTGAATTCTGCCTACCATTTTCCAAGTCAGACAACAATATTTTCATATATGTTTGTTATTTCAGACCCATATTTTTATCTAACAACCTATCGGGTTCAAAACCTTGTTTGAAGCTTGATTAGTGCAACACCCACAATTTTCATCCAAACAGCCCACAGTGCTCAATGGTGTTGTCTCTGACCAAACCCTTCCACAAAACCTGAACATAACCAATTTTCTGTTGATTGGTCTGATATGTAGAAGAAAAGTCAAGCCTGCCTTTGTCTCTGTTCAGTAGCTCCTTTTATTTTAATATTTTTCATTCATGTTCTACCTGCTCACCCCTATGATCCATCCAAGTGTTTCTGTTATGATTTGTTTTTTTTATTTTTTTCCTTTCATTGGAAATCCTTCAAGCGATCATGTCATGGCATCATCTTCTTGTAGGCTTAAAACTTGTTTGGTTCCTTTACATTTTTTATCATAGACCAGTCAGTTTAGTTTAAGAATATGATTTTTATTATTATGATTATGATTATATATTTCCGTCATGTAATTTTTGTACTTTTGAGAACTTACACATATGTATAATGTAAATTATTGAACTTGAACCTATAACCTTCAGAATAACTATCATCCCCCCTATTCATATTCTGTCGTAACAATTTAAAAATTGGGCACTCCACATCACTATGAGATTAACTATGACTACAACATGAACCAGAGATCTACCTCAGGGGAACCAGGAGCAATGCCAATCAAGACCAACCATTTTTCTGTAGGGTCACATCGATAATTAATTATCTGGTTGTTTGCCAAATTTGCTGTTCTCTCAAACATCTTAACAGGTTCAGAATCACCTACAAGTTATATAGACCATGAAGCATATACTAGTCAACAATTTGTAGAAACTACAAGCACACTGTACATGAATAAACTGGAGAATATAGCCCAGTGTACCACACAAATGCACTGATTTAATCAAATTATCGGCCTACCTTCAATTGACCAGTGGTATACAGAGGTCTGCGTTACAAGACCCAACATCTTGGGGCTAATCCACTTCCAAAAGACAACCTATACACGATTAACAATATATGTTAAAATATTGGACCTGTTACAATATATGTGTCCATATCATTATAGTTACCTGCTCCGGCATCTGATATGATTTCATCTTTGCTTTCAGCTCAATATTAAATATTTGTAGATGATCTTGAGTAGTACCTTGCAGTTGCGCTTCAAGAGAATGAAATAACTTGTAAGTGAAGATAATCCAGAGGTAAACAACATTTCAAAGACAACATCAACAGAAGTACAAGCACAACAAACTGAAAACTTTAATGATTGCTCAACGTTTGGCAGCAATATGATCTATGAACATTGCAGATCATCTTAAATACTAATAATTTTATTTTAACCATTGAGTTATGTATTATTGCAATATTTGATAGGCCTATTGTGAAATTGCGTGTTATTGAAGTATTAGCTAAAGAAAAAAATGGAGAAAAAACATTTATCACATAATGCTCATATTTTTATTCAAACTAACCAGAGTAAAGTCATTTTTAAACATAATTTTTTCCAATATCTACATATCTACATTTATAAACTCTCATCTAATAGAGTACAACTTTTTCAAATAAATATTATTATAGAACTCAAAATCTTGATATTTTAACTTCATTGCATAAAATATAAAATAAGGATACCAGTTTACTTCATCTTCTCAAACCAATCAAAGATCCCTGCTTGACAGTTATATGGCCTAGCTATCAAGGTGCAAGTACACATGTTCAAATAACTAAGCATGTTGTAGTTGACCACACATGTTCAAATGCCCCGGGTCAAACTAATCAAGATTTAGCAGTTTATTCCAATCCATCAAACAATCTGGTCCAAAAATGAAAACAAATATATATAAAAAGAAAATTGTTCAAAGAAATCAAGCTTCCAATGGATCTTGATATCCACAAAGACAGAATTCATGTCAATACCAAGGTGTCAGATAAACGATAGAGAATATTAGTAACAGAACACAACTTGCAACACACAAACTCTGGAGAAGATTATGAAAAACGTGTCTTACCTTTCAAAGCAAGGATTCTAGAATTAGGATTCATAAGAGCGGAATCTGCAGTGATAGGCCTCCTCAAAGGCTGATTTGGCATGGTCATGTCAATGATGACCACGCTATTCTGAGGAGAGGTTTCTCGAACACATATATACTTATCCGATTCCATCGTCACGTGTGTGAACGTGATGAATTGCGTATTGATGCCAATGCTAGGCAACTGCAATCACAAGTGAGATCATATGACATAAACCACCACACTTAATACACTACTAACAAAACAATTCATCGATAACATCGAACAATTATGCTTCCCACTCTCCAGTTCGGAAAACAAAATAAAACTCAGATCTGCACATAAGTAACAGTAAGCAAACTAGAAAACTAAAGTTGCAGAGTATACGACTAGGAGACCAAAATTGACAGAGTTTGTGGCAAAACTGAGTAATTATCACAAGCCAGTGCACTTACTGGTACTTCCAGAAAAAATAACTGTAAATTGCATCAGTAAAGAGAGAAAATCGAAGGAGGATGAGAACTCACGGTTAGGGCTTCTTTCATGGTGATCGGAGCATTCGCGGCCGCCATGGTGGCTTAGATCGATGAACAGAAAATCGAAGACTCGGATCTGCAACCGGCGATTGAACTGGCGAATTTAAAGCGGAACAGAACAGTGAAGGAGAGTAGAGAGAAAGCTTGAGGAGGATCCAAATCGCTGCGAGATCTGGAAGCAGCCGAAGCAAAGACTTGGACCCTCTTCAAAGCGAAGAGGAAAGAGAGAGAAAGAGAAAGAAGTGGAAAAGAAACGGGATATTGAACTTGTGACACGAATAAAACGAGGGAGAGTGGAATTGAATTGGCGTTTACACTGCCGAGACGAGAAGCATAAATCTCGTCTCCTATTAGACACCGAGCAAGAGAAGCGAAAATATTTAGGAGCGGTAATAAACTAATAATAACGCTAAAAAAGGAAAAATGGAGTGGCTTGCCCTGATCTTGAACACGTAAGAGGGTGTCTTGTCTTTTTCATTTCCGTTGTTTTATATAGCGCAGCGAAAATAAAATAGGACATTTCAGAAAGAATTTGTTTCTTTCCATACCATAGAACAATAGTTGAATTTTCTTCGTATGTTGTACTAGATTTAACATGGATTAATCATTTCCTGTTTAAGATCAGGATAGAAAAAAAAGTTATTTCATGAGAAAATTATGTTTATATAGCTATGACTTTTTAAAAAAATTATTTTCAGTTTAAGTTAATTTTAATTCATAAAAGTTATTTTATTAAATTTTTTTGTTTTAAAGGATTTTAATTGATAATTTGTTCATAGTAGTTCATAATCAAAATGTTGTTTTCTATAAGATGGATCCATACAGAATGTTACTAAATATTAAACTTAAATTATTGTTTGCATTCCCTACATTTTTATTATATTTTTTTCTTTTTATTTATTTTTTTTGTTTACCTATGTATTTACTTGAAATTTCCAGGATGGGATTTAGAGTCTAAATTGGAAACTAATTAGTTGACAACATAATTTACAGTGACACTGTATTAGTAACTTAATGTTTTGTAAATTTTCATATGAGAAACATAATAGTTTATATATTTTTATATATTTTATTTTAATCACAAAAATAGTATCAATCAAAATTTATTATATTTATTTCTGTATAATCAATTATTATCGTGAATATTTATAGAAGATTGATGTATTGAATTAGACCCTGGATTTTATACTTGTCATATGATTTTTCACGTCGTATCAAAAGTTAAATCTTCCATATATGATAAGTAAACTTAGTTTACTTCCAAAATTTATTTTCACATCATTTTTTTAGATTATAAAAACCTTAATCAACTTTAACTGTCTAACATCTTTATTTGTATAAGTATAATATTAGTAGAGTTTGAATAACTCTATTATCTGATTGCACATTTTATAATCACTCAGTATTTTCTTTTTGAAATTAATTACATTAATGTATAACGGTCCATCTAACTCAGTCTCGTTATCATCAATTATCATCAGAAACACTTGCAAAAGACTTATGTATTAATTACACTTGTTATATGATTTCTTACTTACACAGAGTAATCTCAATAATCGATTTTGAACTAATTTCATGAAGGTCGTGTTGTGGGAATCAATTTTATTGTGCATAAAATTGATTCCATGGTTTTTGAAACTTGTTTAAATAGGTTTTTGTATTATAATGGCACTTTTGTGGTTGGAAGACGTCATTTATTTGAAATTTGTTTGTGTGTGGTTAGGGCCATTGGTGAAATTGACATCGTGACTAGCCTGTAAGTTTTGTTCTTGGTTTCGTATTGTGTAAAACCCATTGTTTAGGGGTTTAAAGGTTGTAATATTTCATGAACGTTAAATCACATGTTAACTTGTCACGTAGGTTTCCTTGTTTAAATTATTCTTTCACTTTAGTAGCTACGTCACAAAAAAAAATATTTTTTGTTGTTTCACATGGAATATTGTTATGATTATTGTAATCTTCACAAATTTTATTGAATCATTATTTTTTACACTATTATTTAAATTAATCAAAATAACAAATCACTAATAATCAAATATATTTTGTTTTTTCAATTTATTATTAAATTGATATTTAATTCAACATGTGAACAAAATAATATTCACAAAATTATTGAACACTTTTCTATAACAAATACACTGTACTTTTTATTTATTATAATAATATTATTTTTCTTCAATAGAAACTATATTTTACAAAGTTGATTTCAGTCAATTTAAAGTTATTTTATATTACATTTATCAATAACATTTTGATAATCTTAGATTTATGTTTATTAAAATATTTTTTATCTATCACATTAATCTAAGTCTGCTTACTAATTTTCATATTGAAATCTACTCACTTTTATCTCTAAATTTCTTAAAAACAACACAAATCATATTACATAAACAAATAACAAGGCTGAAGTACAATGGGAACATGAGCCAAAATATTAAGTTTTTTATGTATAGTGAAAATTTATAGAAATTAAATTAGGTGAATTTTAAATTTGTATAAAATATCATTTAATGTGAATAAATAGTAAAACATAAAATTATACATAATAAATAATACCAAATTTTATTAAGATTTTTTTCTTTTATTTCCTTGCTTTTGAATTAGTTTATTTTTCATTTTCACGTGTTCTCTTATATTTTTAAATAAATAATTAAATATAATTTTTTTTTATTGTCATTTTTACTTGTCTTATTCCATTGTGGAAGAAAGCGAAAGTATTTTCTTATTCACTTGAGGTGAAATTTCTTTTATCTTTTTTTTGTCTCTTTTAGACTACTAGGTTTTCAAGAGTCCAACTATTCCATCGTTGTCGAAAAAATCAAATTTTTTATAAAAGAAAGATTCTGATAAGAGATAGAGGAGATTCAACTTGGTGAAGTTGTATAGGTGTGACCCAAATTATTACTATAGAAGATATGATTGGAAATGTTGATGGTATATAACGCTAAGGAGCTTATTGGCGAAGGAGGCTCAATTTTATCACGGGGAGCACTAGTGGTTAACCCCACCTTACCATAGGATAATGGAGTAGCACTATATTTTCATCTCCAAAACTTTGTTGTTGTTGACCTCCAAAATCACCGAAATGTGGAGGCAATTCTATGGTGGAAATGGTCATGACCTTAAAGTCCTCGTTGGAGTTTCATCTACTATCGTTATGATAAAGTTTATCCACGCACAATGCCTAAATTATGACATGTTTTACCTTAGAGGTAGTGAGATGCTTACAGAAATTAATGACAACAGGTTGCCGATTTGGGACAAAATTTCAATCATGGAAGCATGTACACGATTTTTGGTGCAAGCCTTTTGAATAAGGTATTGAGAGCCTTACTTGGGACAACAATGTCTTTTTCTTCCATATTTGTCTTCTTCTTCTCCTCGAAGATGTTGTATGTTTTGTAGATTGTTGGGGCCACAACTTTGCATTTCTAATATAGTTAACGACAAGAGAGGAAAAGACAACATGTACTATTTTTAATAAACACGTTAGTGTTATTACCTTTTTCAATTTTGACAAGTACTCAAGTTCATTTGGCTTGGTTCTAACAAAAAACCAAATAATATAAGTTATAATTTAAATACCAATATATTGTCATGTGAATTGGGTGCATCAATGCGATCATGGCTATGTGTGAGGATTATAAAATGTGGAGGCATGATAAAGTTGTACCTAAGCCCCAAGATGGACACTAATGTTTTGATTCCAAATTCGTCGAGTGATATCATTAAGGTCAATCACTATGCATCTGAAGTATTGTTCGTTTTGGAATTTGTGCTCCATTATTATTTTGTCCTTAAAACGTGTCTCAAAGGATGGAATGAGGAAATAGTATTTGAACTTCCTTAGGTATTGATTTTTAAATAATGTGAGACTATTGGGTGTACCAAAACATAACCCCCTAGTCGAGGTTTAAGGAGAATGACTGTTTATCCCTAATGAAATGCTTAATGGACCGATGGTTCGTCTTAGGACCTCGTTATCGGCCTCACGGTGGGTGTCAACGTTTCGATCTCAAGTTCGCTAAGTGACATTCTTAAGACATTATTCACTTTGGATTGACCATATAATGGACACTAATGTGTTTAAACCCAAGTTTGACGAATATCATCTCTAGGGTCAACCAAAGCATTCTTAAGGTATTATTTGCTTTGAAAACTAAAGCTCTCTCATAGTTTTGTTTTTTAAAATACATCAAAAGATAAAAGAAAAATAAGTTAAACTGGTTTAGACCTCACCTCGATGGAGAAACTATTAAATATGATAAGAAAATTATATATTATATAATTTATTTTCAAATTTTATTATTTTAAAATATAGAAACGAACATTTTAAACATTTCATGAAGTGGGAGAAATATTTTGAGAGTGAAAAGAAAAGGAGTTGCCTAGTTTAGGTATACTTTTCCATAACTTTTTTTTCACTTCCATTAATTTTTATAATTTAGATTATATAATATAAAATATAAATATCTTTTTAATCATAAAAAAAATATAAACTAAATAAACCTAAAATATAAATAAAAAATAATAACAAATTAACTAAAAAAATATTTAACTTATGCTATTTTTTTATTTTGTATGAAACGAATAATTCAAAATATAATTTCTAAATTTAGAACAAATAATTTACTCAAATGCAATTCAAAATTAGTTATATTCTAAATTATATAATTCAAAGTATTTTTTATTTTATATTTAAAATGTATAACCAAAAATTTTAAAAAGTACAAGAAAACTTATGAAAGTGAAAGTGAAAACTATATAGCTACGGGAAGAAATGACCCTGGTTCAAATATTTAAAGCCCAAACCCGTTTTTCTTCTGGGGATTTCCTATTCTGAAATAAAAAATCAAAATAAAGTAAAAATAAAGAGCGGGAGCCTAAAGCTTAGTTCTGCTGCAACACATTTTCCTTTCACTCTTCTTGTGCTCCATACTCGTTACCACCAAACTTATGCACCATAGGAACTTGCTCTGAGCTCCGAGAAAATGTCGATTGGAGTACGGTGCCTAACTGTGTTGGGCGAGTTCAAACCGTTTGGCCTCGTCGCTGAAGCTCTGGACGGCAAATCCCCTGGCACTGTCAGTGACAAGTACGATTACTTCCTCTTCGATCCAGAAATCGCGCGGGATAGAGACGCCGAAGATGAATGCGATAACGTTTCTCCGGAACCGACCACTTGTGGCGATCATGAGCTTTTCATCCGCGGCAATCGGTAAATTTATCACAAAACCCTCGCTTCTCTGCTTAATTACTTCCGAAGGTGCGGACATGGAGTTAAAGGAATAAGATAAGCGAAGTTTTTTTATTGTGTTCTTTTGCTGATGTTCGTTTGCTCCGCATGGTTACTACTTCGTCTGAGGCTGCACGCTTGGAGCGTCACATTGAATTCTTTATCTAACGTGGGTGCTGTTTTTGTGGTAGGATTACATGGTCGACGGGTGCGAGAGTGTTTAAGAGATTTACCTTGCCTTCTGACATTGTTAAGGTACGAGTTTTGAGTTTCCATGCTTTGAATTTGAAACGAGACTGTTTAACCTCCTATTAGAACTTATGTGCTATTAAATTTTGTTGAGTGAACTAAACGTTGTTCATGGAGGAATATTTTGACTTTCTTTGTGGACGTTTCCTCTCTGTTGTTTTTTGTGGGACTTCTATTCTATTTGAAATAATTCATCGTGCCTTCAAAAGTCCAGGTCACCTCGGAGTTGAGGCTAAGGAGGTTGCTTTATCTTCTTCCATTTTAATCCTTCTTTCCCCATAATAAAGTCTTCCTTCGAAACATTGTTTCTGGACTTGGCTTTGGGTTTTCAAAGATTAAGGAGGTTGAAATTTATCCAATCGGTCAATGGCTGCCTCATTGCCCATGCAATGAGAAAGTGCAACAGCGGAGGACCAAGTCTCAAATTTGTTTATTTCTTTCCACTAGTAGTAAATTTGATACTTTTTTTTGTTGCATTTACTGAGCAGTTCTGATAACTAATTATTTTCAAATTTTAGGTGTGCTGGTGCCGTCTCAATCATATTGCTGAAGCTCTTCTATGTATATTACAAAGTGATCGTTTGACCATCTATAATACATCTGGTGAGTAATAAATGAGGTTCAACCATCATTCAGAAGGAGAAAAAAACACGTATGACAACAAGACAATCTAGCCTTTTCCCACAAACATACATGAAAAAGACATTTAAACATTGGTCATTTCCATTTGCCAAAATTATCAGTGTCAGATGTTTGCTGAGGTGCTATGTTTAGTAGCCAGTAATGTCAGATAAACATTACTCATTTCTGTGAACAAACATTAGCCAGTAATGCCTCTTATATATCAGATTGTCAATATTTCAAGATTTCAATTTTTGTTTCTGGTGATATAGTGGCTGAAATTTTCTCCTGTTTTATAGGTGAAGTGGTATCACTTCCACTTCCTCGTACAATCACATCTATATGGCCTCTTCCTTTTGGTTTATTACTCCAACAAGATGTTGAGGCAAATATACCTTCGCGTCTTCATTTTTCATCTCCAAGTGCTTTGCTTAGTACGCGTGATATGCTTCTTAGTGCATCTAATCTTATCCAAAAGGGGGAGGGTAGTTCAGTATCCTCTCATCTCATTTTGATGGATCCACTGGATGAACACCGAGTACGTTATAACAATCTACAGATTGTTGCTGAAATTTCACCGTTCTAGGTTTTATCTTGTTTAGTTGTGTTGTGACATATTTACTTCTATAAATTCTTTCTTGGCATTTCTTTTTTTTATCACTCACTGACATTGTTTTACTGTCACTGTAGCCAACTTTTATTGAAGAAAGAGGAAAATTGAACATGATGAAGGAATATGATGAAAAGACAATTTGGACAAGTGATCAAGTCCCACTCATGGCATCCTACAATAAAGGTGTCTTTCATTGAAGTTCTAACAATCAGATCCTGGTTTCCTTCTGAATGGCTAGTTGTGTTGCTAATTTTTATGATGGTGTTACTCTGAATTCAGGAAAGATGCAGCACTCTTTGTGGGTTGCAGAAATTGTCAATTCTAATGTTGATGATGATTCAGCTGGAGGTTTGTTACCTGTAGATCCCATGAGTGTATTGCCAAAACATTTGTCCTTTCGGAAAATATGGCAGGGAAAAGGTGCTCAGACAGCTGCTTGTAAGGTTTGTCATAGTCTATTATAAGACTTCTTCATAATTTGCTGGCTATAATTCATCTGTACATTTAATTGCGCATTTTTTGTTTTAAACGGGAAATGCAATTCATCAGTTAATGAGATGGTTGTTTCCTGTGGTTTTCAAATATTAATATGTGAAAATAATGTAGATGCTTTATATGACATCAAAGCTGTTTATCTGTTTTTCTAGCATAGGTGATGATTAATTAATAATTAAAAGTGTGTCAATTTGAATTTTCTCGGTTGAACATATTTAGTAAAAATAATTATTCACGTGTATTCAATATTTGATTTGATTTTTAATATGCTTATAGAAGCAGACCACCTTGATGTGGTGGTGCTCCTTGACCTTTACTCAATATATACAACATTGTGGTAGCGTTTGCCTTGACCCTTTTTATTCTTTCTCACTTGTTCAGCCATCTGGCTTTTGTGGATTCATTCCATCTTGCTTTGCACATTCTTAACACATTTGTGTAAATTTTCAGTTTTTTAGTAAGATCCTACTTCTATGACTTTTACTTAGTTCCTTTTAGGGAATGTTTGGATTGCTCACTTTTTGTGAAAATGTTACTCCACCTCTCAAAAAAATTTGCATCGTAAGATTTAATGTTATTATTGGGAGATGGTGGCAAGACAAAAATCTGCCTTAATCTGGCAAATGGAACTGCAACTTATGGTATAAGTAAGGCAGCCAAAATAAAATATATCATATACCTAAATAGCATTGTTGAAAACTTCATCTAAAATTTAGAAGGAATATTATTTCTTTCTTATTCTCATTATGAGGTTATTAACCTCTATAAATATACATCGGTTAGCTGCATATTTTAGGAAATGCAGACTGTTAATTCTAAGAAACAGATCCCTATGATTACGGGATCAATCATACATAAATAAACCTAATAAATGCAGCACATAACTGTTGCATAAATACAGCCCATCAAATATAAAACATCCTAAAATATATCACGACAATTACTACCACGTCAATCATGGTTTTTGACACTTCAGAATATAATAAATAAATTAAAACAATGAAATATGTCAAGAACAAACTAGACACATTTTGAAAAGTACAATTCACAGAAGTACAGATTATGCATCGCACAAACTTAAGAGGTAATGTTATAAGCCTCATGGCAAAATTCAGAGAAAACAAAACTCACTGAAGGTGAAATAGAGAGACTCAAAACAGAGGAATTGAAAGAAAAGTTCAGACAAAGAATGAATATAGAAAACAGAAAAGTAAATGGAGGTGAAAATAATAGTGAAGCAAAGAATCATGGAAGGATCAAAGAAACAGAGCCTCATGAACAAAGAGGTAACTTAAGTAACCGAAGTAGTCAGTTGCCACAGATGGGGGTGTTTGTTTGAGGTGGATACAGGTTGTTTTACTTTGTTGGAGGCGGTGTCCTCTGCAAAAGATGGTAAGATATTTTGTTGGAATCCACTTCTCCCTTGACTGATAATAACTATTATTTAATGTTTTAACAACATTGGTAAGAATGGTATTGTAAGATATTTTGAACTTAAAAGAAGCTAATTGGTTAATCCATTAATGATATTTTGTGTAAGTATGTATATTATCCAAAATATGTCAATGTTATTGTTTGAGGAATTATTTTATTCATTTATGTTTCTAACTTTTGTTCAGAATAACAGTGTATATTGTGTTGTTATAGTGTTATAGACTTGCTTCCAGTTAGCTATCACAGCAGTTGGTTTACTTACAACAGCTGTCAGTCAGCACTGTTATTTATGTTTGTACACTTCAAGTACTTATCTAAATCTTTATCATTCGATGAAATGAAATACAGTTAGATCACAATCTAAATCTGTTTAGATCCTTTTTGATTTTACTTAGAACAGTGAAACTACTAGTCAATTAGATCGCTGGATGGATGGATTGAATTCTCCTTTCGTCTTTGGATAACTTATCATTTAGTTTATACACTTCAGTTTTATTTCTTTCCTTATGACTCTTTCTTCAAGTGACTACTAGGTTTTCATGGCTACTGATGACGATGCAACTCCTGTTGTCTGCTTTTTTCACCAAGAACAAAAAAAGTTGTTATCTCTTAGTCTTCAGATGGTTGAAATAAATAATGAGATTGTGTACGATGTTAAACCTGATATGGGATGGAACATACATGCCATTGCAGCTTCACCTGTAACAGTAACCCGCCCAAGGTACATATCCCATCTATTTCTGCATTGACTTTATAGTAATGGGCATAATTTCTAAGTTCTGTTCAAATCTATGTTTTCCAGGGTCAAAGTAGGAATCCTTCCATTTTCCGACATAATGGTTTTGTCTCCTGAAAATTGTCTGCTTCTCTATGTAAGCCTGCACTTAAATTGACACATATTGATTGAGTCATTCTTCATATCTTTTTGGTGTCCTTCCTGACTCCTGGTATTTGTCTAAGTCTATACACTATCCTTTCTCTGCACGTGTTTTCCATTGTATTGTGTTCTGGTTATTATTTTTTGCATACAGTGGATTTGATACGTCTTTTGAGCTGATGCTTGTATTGTTTGTTTTTTGCTTGCTGCTGTGGCTTTGTAGGGTTCCTGACTCCTGCTTTATTTTTATCTTTGTTTCAACTTCCAATTAACGCGTCTGTATAAAAATTGCTCTCTTTCTATCTAATTCTTTTATCATTGAATATTTGAAGGGAAGTTTACTTTATGTTTAATGCTAAATTTTTGTATTCCTCCTAGTACTGTTGTGGTTATAGTGTATTGATTGGCATATAACTGATGTTGTAGATATGTATTAGTTTTTACTGACATACGTTTTTGTTCCCTGATATGTACCGGTTATGGTTTCTCATAAATATGGCTATAAGCGTGGCAGATTTATTTTGGTTTGTTTGGATGAGCTGCTCAAAAAAGACTTCTAGAAAAGAAAAAGAAAAAGAAAATGAAATTGACTTCTTTGTAAGTTAAATTTTAGTTTGTGCATAGGGTAATTTGTAGAAACTTTCTCATAATTTCTCAGAAACTTTATTTTTAACTATGTATAAGCTAATTTTTACCTATGGGGAGGTCAAATTCATTTTTCTCTTCACATGTTTTCTCTCTGAGATGTTCTTTTGGAGAATCTCGTCTAAACAAGTTCCGTAATTTTTTTTAATATTTTTTATACTTTTTACTGCTATCACAATCTTTCTCAGATTGTCACCATTGTCCTCTGATAATTCACTTTTATGATTCCATCAAGATTGCAAAAGCATAAAGCTTTATTTGATGATATGTCGTGTTTATATTGTAGTCTGGGAAGCAGTGCCTATGCAAATATGTTTTACCTTGCTTAAATAAAGACAAGATTTTGCATGATCTGGAGATTTCAGAAGAATCTTCCCTTCGCAATGACTTAAAGATCACTGGCCTTGCTGATGCTGTTGAGGGCAGAGTCAACGTGATAGTAAACAACAGGCAGGTATGATGACTTGTATTCAGAGATGATCTCTTTTCATTTTATTATCTTGCAGTTGGCATAATCTGTTTCTTTACATCTTTTGGCATCTGCTTTGCATATGCAGATCTTTAGATGTGCTTTACGTGAGAGTCCTTCATCAGTGTTAGCCAATGATTGCATCACAGCACTTGCTGAGGGGCTTTGTTCTAGTTTTTACAGACATCTTCTTGGTCTTCTCTGGAAAGATGGTGATCCAGCTCATTCACCAGAAGCTGAACCCATTGTTGATTCAGAATGGAACTCCTTTTGTCATGTAATTTTGCAAATTTGCAGAAAAAATAAAATTATATGTCAAAAGGGATCTGATTCAGTGCCACATTCTGCATGGGACTTCCTTATTACTAGCCAATTTCATTATAATTTTTGCAAGGTAAACTCCATATTTGGTATGCCTTGTGCAGTGTCACTTGATCAGCAGGAATCAAATTTCGACAGGTCATTTGTAGATGACCCACAAAATTCTGGAAAGCCATTCTATACTGATCTGTTAAGGGAAAGTATGGAATCTCTTCACGGACTCTATGAAAGCCTTAAACTTGATAATCTTCGCAAAAGGTATGTCTCTAATCTCGTGAATTATATATTTAGGTTGCCTTTTCATTTTAGTCTCTAGTATACTAGCTTATGCATTTTCTGGTTATCTCTTACTTGTATCATATTAGGTGTTTTGTTTGGTAATGCTGCCCTGTTGTTTGGAAGCAGCTAGTTGGCTGGTTTAGTGAATCTAGCCAATAATCAATATTACTTTTATGTGTAAATTCAGTGTTTAGTTTAGTAATTTAGGCAATAATCAATATTAATTTTAGCTGTAAATTCAGCTTTAAATGGCTCGTTATGCTGCCCTGTTTGTTTTATACTGGAAGACTTAAAGATAAAGTGGGATAAACCTGAGATTATATTGTGATAATAAATCTGGAATCAACATAGCTCACAACCTTGTACAACATGATAAAACCAAACACTTTGAAGTAGACAAACATCTTATGAAAGAAGAGCTTGACAGTGGCTTGATTTGCATTCCATATGTGTCCACTCAAGGACAGGTTGCAGACATATTCATCAAGGGACTGAACAACAGTAACTTTGAGGGAATTATATCCAAGCAGGGAATGGAGAACACTCATTCACTAGCTTGAGGGGGAGTGTTGAGATATTTTAGGAACTTTTAGATTTGATTCCTGTTGTTTTTAATTCTGTATATTGGTTGAATCTTGATTTTATTACTAGCATATCAATCTCACATGCTAGTGCGTATAAATTACATGCACGCTTGATTTTAGGCTGTCTTGAAGACTTAGTTAAAACGTCCAAAAGGTGATTATTAGAGCTAATAAATTTAGTACTAAGTTCCTTGGGCAGCAACTTCTTGCTAACAAAATAGTTGATGTCTCTGTAATTGGTTCTTTTGTGAAACACTAAAATGGAAGCAATGTGAAGGGTTGCCCAATGATACGTCATGTGACCAACAAAATCTTTTTTCTGTTTTCTGAGTATCACAGCTAAAAGGTTAATTTGATTGTCTTTTGGTTTTCATATATTGTTCCACCATCTGGTTTAAGTATTTCATTGTGTTCTTTAGGCTGTAGCTTCCTTTGTAATTCCCACTTCTAGTTTTGTCATAAAATATTGATTCTATTTGATAATTGTTGCATATGATCTGCAGGGATTTGGAGCTTCTTTCAGTTCTCTTATGCAACATTGCTGAATTTCTGGTTGAGGAAAACTACTTGGATCATTATATTCGTGATTTCCCTGGTCTCAGTAAAAAATTTCTGAAGCCAGGAATGTCCATTTCGCCTAAAATTTGTCCGAGTTTATTCAGATGGTTTGAAAATTGCTTGCAATATGGGTGTCATTGTGCTAATACTAATGATATTCCAGCTTTAGTGTGTAAAGAAGGAAGTTCTGTGGTTAGTGTAGCCCGGAAAGTAGTTTGCTTTTACAGCATATTATCTGGTGCCAAATTGCTGGGAAATAAGCTGTCTACTGGTGTTTACTGTAGCATTACTATGGGATCACATTCTTCAAAGGAGGAGCTTACTGTTTTAGCAATGGTTGGTGAAAGGTTTGGACTTCAACAACTGGACTCACTACCTTCTGGTGTATCTCTTCCACTTCGTCATGTAAGTTTGAATGTTGGTGTCAGTCTGTCAGAGTTTGAGAACTTTTTATATAAGTTAATTTAAATCATTTTACTAATTTATGGAGTATGTTCAACATTTCAAATTATCTGTTATCTTAAAAATTTTAATGTTCATCTATATGGTATCAGGAATTGCCTACTGTTTTTCTTATTTTGAACTTTTTCGCATCTGAGACAGTAAAGTTTTCTACATGTAATTGCTTGCTACTATAATTGATCGCTTTGAGCATAATGTCTTTTGAGTTTTGACATGTTTCCAGAGCATTTTTATGTCTGATTGCTGTCATGCCTTCTAGGCATTAGATAAGTGCCGTGATTCACCTCCCAATGACTGGCCAGCTGCTGCCTACGTACTTCTCGGCCGACAAGATTTAGCAATGTCAACTTTGGCTCGTGAATGCAAGTACAGGGGCATTGAAACACCAAGCAATGTGAATTTAATCTCTATGTCCACACCTTATATGCTAAATCTGCATCCAGTGACAATATCTTCTACTATTTCTGATGCAATTGGATTGGAAGGAGCGAAGTTTGAGGATACAGATTCAGTTGATGGGTCTATGACTGATGGTATGGAGCATATATTCAATTCTAGCACACAGTTGCGTTATGGTCGTGATCTTAGATTGAATGAGGTTAGTTTCGGCACTTTCCTTATATTAAATTTTCCCTTTTTGTATAAAAAAATAACAAATAATAATAATGCAGTGCAGTAAACAATACCTATTTTAAAATATTCATTGAAATATTTGCAAAAGAATAATTTTGCATATAAAAAAAATATAAGATAAAAAAATAAAAAGATATAGAGTTAAAATAAAAGATCACATGATCTAGATTCTAGATGTTTCAGAAAAAGTGGGATTAGAGTTGATGTGGATTAAAGTTGATGTGAATGTGCTGCTGCTTCAGAATCAATTAAATATTATTAAAATCATAATGTAGAAACTTTCACAAAAAGTGAGAGATTAAAATACTGTGTAAGTGTGCTGTTGAGATAGATTTAGAATATGTCTAAGTTTGAACTTGTTAGTATGTGATTGAGACAGTGAGGGGGACACGCAAACATGTTCTATTCTCCAACTTGTTTTCTTCTCCACCACTGCTATCTCAGATTTTATTTTCATCTCTCGTATAAGCTTCTTTTTTTCTCTTCTCCTTTAGACTTTATTTCCCGTGTGATGAAGCATAAGTAGTGTGTGCTGCTTCTTGAAGTGTGTATTCCGTGAAGTGTATGCATGGCTGAATCTGATGTAACAAAATTGAATCGCGAATCTTAATGTTCCAATCCAATTCATGTCAAGATTCAAGGTATTAAACGATTCACCTTCTGATATGTATAGTCAAAGAAGAATTTCGAACCGAATCGTGATACTATCGTGTGATTCATACGATTCTAACTACCATGGTTGTTATATTTGTTTACTAAATAATTAAGATAAAATTAAATTATTAAGTTTAGGAAAGGGAGTAATCAAGTATAATGACTAATAGCAATATGGTTAAATAGGAAAATAAGTGTTCGGTGAATTTAATTGATGTTTGTCATCCTCTTCCTTTGTGTATTTATTACTTTTTCTCACTGCTTAATTATTTTTGCTCGTCAAACTTTTTTTCATTTTTTGATCTTATGCCAAAGTAAGTACCTATGTATACTTTATGTGTCTGTCAATTTAAAATGAGTTGCAATTTTCGTGTCTCTTTCAATCCGAGTCTTTGAAAAACAAAGAATAGTTTGTAATGAACAAAACTTGTTGACTTTTGTAGGCTTGTTAGCCTAGTTAAGCTTATCAACTTGTTTGTAAGTCTTTCTATTAATTTGGCTTTGTAAGCACGCATTTAGGTCAAACCAAACTTTTAAACAAGTCATACATAGGCTAAAAAAAGGCCTATAGTAGGTGAATAGTTCAACAACATCCAAGATGAGGCCAAGGATTCCTTGATCGAGGCCTTGCTATTGACACTCCAGTCGAGGTTGAGCCACGAGGCCTTGGTTGGGGCCGAGGTTATGTCACTAATGCTTTGGTCGAGGTCAAGTTGAGGACATCTTTGCCAAAGTTGAGCCAAGGATACCCCATCTATGGCCAACTTGACAATGCCATGGTTATGGTTCGAATCAAAGTGGAGCTTCGCATATCAAATAAAAATTGTGTCAGCCAAACTTTACAAAAGATTGTTTTGACCAAACGATTACTTGTGATGAACATTGATTTTAGAATTTTTAAAATATAAAAAATTGTGAAATGAAATGAAATCTATATTACTTCCATATTTCTTATTACAACATACTACATATTTATAGAACTATGGACCTAATAGTTAGGCACATCCTAACCTAAGTTAGGCACATCCTAAAGACACAAGTTAGGCACCTCCTAGACAAGTTAGGCACCTCCTAAGATAAATAAATATTACATTTGACATTTCAACACTCCCCCTCAAGCTGGATTATACATATTGTATGAGCCAAGCTTGGAATAAACACACTCAAATGGAAAGAACATCAATAAACCAAATTGCACACATAGACAAGTGTAGCCCAAGAGACTCCTCAGCATCATGTGGGAAATAATGGCCAATCAATGGATAAGAACTAAGAAACTTCAACTTGGAAAGTCTTCAAACACAAGAGATTTCCATCGAGAAACTTGTAGTGGCTAACAACAACAAAACTGCAGGGACTACACCCATGGTGGACTGACATTTCTTTTGCAGTGTTGTCTTGGAACGATACTCCCCCTCACTGCAGAGACTAAATTGCCATCACTAACTGATGGGGCCTGTAGTGGCTGGAAGCATATTGCAGTGGTTGGAAGCATACTCCCCCTTAGTGTGAACGGCGGAAATGTGAAATATCACAGTTGCTGGACCACTAAAACAAAACAAAATATTAAGCTACAATGCGGAAACAAAGGCATCAAAGATCCAAAAGACATGTCGGAGGTCCAAAATTCTTTGTTGGACAACTCCCAAGTGGTGATACTTAGCAGTGTATCACAAGAAGATCGGGCTCAACTCTAGCCCAAGAAGAACTGACGCAGTTGCGTCTGTCTGAGACGGTAGTTGGCAGCGAACGGTGGTGGACAGCGGCAAACGGTGGAGACGAAGACATCGGTAACATGAGAGGCCTTCAAAGGCTAAAAGCCACAAACCTGTAGGGTCTTAACCACCCTATACAACAATAAACCATCAGGAACTTCACTGCCTTGAGTAGCAACAAATCTTCAGGGACTTAACTACCCTGAACAACAATGAACCTTTAGGGACTTAACTGCCCTAATAACAACGAACCTGCAGAAACTGAACTGTCTGCAATGGCTAACAACAACAAACCTGTAGGGACTTAACCACCCTACAACGGCTGAAACAGCAACAAACCTACAGGGACAAACTACCCTGTGGCGGCCGAAACTTCCCCTCACACGGAGGTGGAAGAACAGGTGAGAACCGATCCGTACAAGGGACAAATCTGAAATCCCATAACATAGAACGAGTCAAATCAGCGGTCGATCTCAAAGAAGGCATTGACTGACGGTGCAAATATCCTTTCACATGGCAGAAACCAAAACACAAATATTGGGACTTATGATAGCATCAAAAAGACCCAAAGAAGTGACGCAGTGGCGTCCAAAGGTGGTCTGGGGTTGAATGAGATCCCCCAACCTTGAACATATCAACCCGGCGAGTCAAAGTGAGTTGTTGAAGAACAACACAAGATTCAGTACTTGAGCGTGCTTGCGGAAGAGGATGGTAGAGACAGGAAGCCCTTCACATTGGTGAAGGCAGAGAGCCCTTCTCAATGGAGAAGGAGATGATGGAAGCAGGCTTGGTCACAGGTTGAATCAACGGAGCAACAACATCAAAACATCACTGTTGAGAACAACAATACCCTGGTTCAGGTTCTTCAAAACAGAAACTGATTAGTATTCGGAGTCGGCACATCAGCGGCATCAGCTGCTGAGACGAAGCACAGAATCGCAGAAGCGAGAGGAAGGTCCGACGATGCGGAAAGTGCGGCGAGATGAAGATGTTATGAAGACAGACGAAGATGACAACAATGGTTGTTATGGAGGGTCAGAACAGAGAGAGGAAGCTCCGGCGAGACGACTGGACAGCGGCAAAACGGTGCCGGACAGCGGCAAACAGTGCTGGACAGGGAAAATGGTGCCTGGACAGCGACAAACGGCTGCTGGACATCAAATTTTGAGTCGATCTTGCTCAAGATCACATTCTCAAACCTAGACTTTTCATCTCTAGCCATATCTTTCTCCGTAGCACCCACTGCTAGAATCAACATCCTTAGCAGTGAAACAGATTTCCAGTAGAAGAAGCCATTTTAAACTTAGAGAAGAAAAGGGACTTAGGGTTCCAAAAACGTGAGGGAGAAAACCCTAGGTATGAGCCCAAGCCAACAAAACGGAGAAACAGGAACAAAAAACACACTCAAGAAGCTCCAGCGAGACGATCTGCAGTGACGCGGTGAAGCTCCGACACTTGGAAGGCGGCGCGTGCAGAACACGCGGTCGAGACTGGCCGAGAAGAAGCGGCACGTGACAGCTGGTGCGGAGGCTTTGGAGGACGGGACCACTAGGGTTGGGTTGCGCTTCTCAAGGCGCACCTAACCCTTGACTTCGCCGGAGCAAACGACGTTCGGCGACCACGACGGCGGACTGGCCGGAAGAAGCTCTGCGTGGCGGCGCGTGACTGAGAAGTGGCTCTCGAAACCGGCATGGTTGGCCGTCGCTCGAAGAGACGGTCCAAATCCGCAGGTCACCCGTCGAAACTGTGACGGTGGCCGGCGGTGGCGACGGCAGCGACGGTGGCCGGCCGCAGACAGAGGTTGGCGGCGGATAGTGACTAGCGATGGTCGACGGCAGAGACGACTGGTAATGACTGTGGCAGAGACTTAAGAAGAAGAGAAAGGGCTGCCCACTGAAATTTTAGGGGCTGCCGGCGGCCATGGTGGTCGTCCGCTGGCAGACAACAGATACCACCAGAAGAGGTTCAGAGAAGTGGCTCTGATACCATGTGAAATGAAATGAAATCTATATTACTTCCATATTTCTTATTACAACATACTACCTATTTATAGAACTATGTACCTAATAGTTAGGCACATCCTAACCTAAGTTAGGCACATCCTAAAGACACAAGTTAGGCACCTCCTAGACAAGTTAGGAACCTCCTAAGATAAATAAATATTACATTTGACATTTCAACAAAAATGCCCAATTTGTATCCAACTAATTGGATTGGATTTAAAATCCGAAATTGATTTCAAACAGATCCATTAAAATGAACTTAAAGTGATTTGAATATTATGGATCGGATTTGAATATCCAGATTTTTTGCACACACGTCGTGGTTTATAGAACTTTCTAATGTTAAGCCTTCTTATATTCTCATATGACATCAGGTGCCTTATAGTCTTACAGATAAGAGATTTACACTCACTTCTATTACTCATGTTGAGGATTTACATCTCGACTACAGGAGTAGATATTTGTGGATGGTTCAATAGTGGATGACACATTAGATTTAACAAATCTTATTAAAATAGACTCTTATACCATCTTAAGATGTAGACTTGAAATTTAATTTAACGTGACAAAATTGGTTTATAAGATGATGTTTACACCCACTTCTTATATATTATAATTTAATCATATCTCTGGTCAATGTATGCTATTAGAAAGTGAATTTTAAACATAATTCAACCTCATAAAACTAGTTTGAAAGGTAAGGTTTCTATTCACTTATACATTATAGTTTGGTCATATCTCTAGTCTAACGTGGGTTTTCAACATACCCCCTCACATTGAGGATTGGACATCTCTAGCATGAAAATAAATATTTATAGGTGGTCCTATAGCAGGTAGCATAATAGATCAAATCTCACTTACATAACTTTTGATACTATCTTGAAGCATATCATAACCTCACAACATTGATTTCTAAGGTAAGATTTGTGTCCATTTGTATACTTGATCATATTTTCAGTTGATGTGAGATTTTCAACACTATTAATACATGTATTTTATCATAAACTAACGTTTTTCACTAGTCCACTTTTAAAGTGATTGGTGCATGTTGTGCTAGTGCAGAAGTTGTTTACAAACTTATTTCTTCATTTTCTGATCATGGCTATTGCTACTTCTACTAGGTTAGACGCCTTTTGTGTTCTTCAAGACCCGTGGCAATTCAAACATCTATTAACCATAGTGCTTCTGATCAGGACCTCCAGCAGGTATGTATTCCCACGGTATTTGATTTATTTGTGTTAACAGTTTTTTTTGTAATATGATTATTCAATCGCCTCATATGCTGCCAAGTCTCATTCTGCAACCTTCCTTCTTTTTCAAATTTCTAATATACACCTATGGAGCCCAGATATGAATGCGGACACCGATATGGATACGGAGATATGGCTAAATCGAAAAATATATGGATACGGAGATATGGCTAAATCGAAAAATATATGGATACGGAGATATGGCTAAATCAAAAAAGTATAGGATACGGGACATAGCGTGTATATACATATTAGTTTCAAACTGTCAACTAACACAAAAATGGTCTAATCTATCTATCTAATATCTAAAAAGCGAAAAGTAATGATCATGTAAGATTTGTTTCTTATTTTTATAATCATAATAGAAACTTATGTAATAAGTTTACAAGTTATGGGTGTTTTAAAAAAAATAACTGGATTTGTGGTTATTAACATTGTGAGGAGCCATGTCAAAATCATGTCAGCAACAAAAAAGTGTCTTTCAAATTGGACACTTTACCAATACGTGTGTCGTACAAGTATCGTATGCGTGTCGGTGTTCGATACGTGTCAGACACAGGACACTATTTCTGAGGCATGTGTGAGCTTCATAGATATACACACTGCATATGACCTTGGTGATTGTGACATGCATGTATCTCAAAAATTAAATTTGCTGTTATGTACTGTCATATTAACTTTAACTGGAACTCTTGCCCATTTGGTGCAGTGCAAAATAAGTAAGATCTTCACAACCCACTTTTATGCGGAATAACTTTTTCTTCTGGATGGTATTGATATTTTGGTTTTCTTACATAGACTTGGGATTTTCTTACGTGTCTTTGGTTGCATAATCTGATTGTTTGTTCCCCTCAATTTTTTGTCATAAATTTGTATTTCTTGGGAGTTTTCATGTTCAGTTGATTTTGTTATATCATCATTTATGATTTATATATGAGGTCGTACTATTTAATAATTATTTAGGTAAGAAAAAAGTAATTAATGTACTCTGAACTTCACTATCATGAGTTTTATCTTTAATTATGAATGTTACAGCAATTAATAGTCTTAATTGTACTAAAGGAAAATATTATTTATTTATTTTTCACCTTTTGTTTTATCTTTACTCCCTGTTTATAATTTATTTCTATAGTTGAATGGGTATACTTTGTTTTTTTTTTTTCATTTCAAAATCTTCTTTTGATTAATTTCTTTTACTTTTATGAAGGCTCAGTTGTGGCATCTTGCACAAAGGACCACTTCACTTCCTCTTGGACGTGGGGCATTTACTCTTGCAACCATATATACACTCTTAACCGAGGTTCTCTTTACATTAAACTTCTTTTTTAATTCCTATTTGCCTTCACTGAGAAATTTGAAGTTACTTCTGGAAATATACTCTTTCTGATCAGTTATGTCTTGAATCTTAGGCTTTTACTGTTCCGAAGCTTGTATTAGCTGGTCGGTTGCCAGCCCAACAGAATGCTACTGTAAGTGGATATCATTCATGACAATATCTGTGTTCTGTAATACTTGTTTTGACTTGTAGAGCTTATTAGTTTTTTGTGTTTGTTGACACGAGTCATGTTTGTCTGTTCACAGGTTAATCTTGATCCAAACATCAGGAACATACAAGAACTCAGGTCATGGCCTGAATTTCATAATGCTGTTGCTGCTGGACTTAGACTAGCCCCTCTTCAGGTTTAACATTGTTCCTCAAGTTACATAGTTTTGAATAGTTTAACTTTGTTTCTGCCAGTAAATTACTATTTTTTATAAGAAAGAAATTTATTATGAAAGGAAGGTAGATACAAAATGAAGATACAACTTCAATGTTTAAAACCATACAACCTCTAAAATAAAAAATATAAATAGACTAAGAAACGAACAGCAAAACTTGCCAATCTCTTGAGATCTAACAAGGACACTCCTAGATATTTGAAAAGGCTTGGTTATTGTTGATATATTTGATTATTGTAATTTGACAATTGTTGGATATTGTTAGATATCATTAATTATTGTAATTAGTCAATTCTAGGATTGCATAGTTATGGTAATTGCTAAATTATTTTTCTGTAGTTATTATCTACCATACATAATAGTACACTCTGCATTCTCTTCTCATAGTGGTATCTAGAGCCTAACAAAAGGCAATCCTATTTTGTGACTTTTGGGTGGACTGTTTGTTAGCTTCCACTGGCAAGTTTACCAATGGCACAAGTATGCACATCTTTCGAATACAAATTGATGTAATTGCTCGTTCTCACAATTTGTTGTTATAATTATAGAAATAAGTAGCAGATCCTATATAATAAAAATGATCTATATTATATATGTATTATTAGAAACATTTACCATATCTTTATTATTAGAGGATGTTAGGTATTGTTAAGATGTCATTAGATATAATATCATTTGTATTTGGGCTTAATCCTATTTCTTGTATGATTCTTTATTATAAATACATTACTCTAGATGAATATTCTACACAAGAGGAATAAATCCTATACCTAGCTTTTCTATACATAAATAAAGCATATGTGTTGTCTTAAAAACACATGGTTTCACTTTGCTGTCTGTTTTTCCTATGGTTTAACCATCACTATTTGAACTAATTAGTAAAATGATTGTATGCAATCAAAGACAACAACACAGTAAAAAACTAAAACATATAGTTTATGATTATTTGTTTTGGTTAGATATATTAGATTATTATATATCTTATCTTCATCTTTTATCTTTAATTACTTTGTTATTTTTCTTTATTTATATTTTTGGCTTAGTCTATGTTTTCTTTATTATAAATACAGTACCTTATATATATTTTCTACATAAGGGAGATTAATCCCAAATCTGTTTTTCACTATGTTCACCATGGTATCACGAGCCTAAATTATGTTTTAGAAAAATTTCGTTGTCTCTGCCACTCCAATGGCTGCCTCCACTGCAGTCTGCCAGTGTTAACATCGCTAGGGTTCCAGTTTAGACCGATGACCACACGATTTTAATTTTCTCAACCAAACGATTTTAATTGTCTCGACCAAACGTGCCGTCAACGACGCTTTCATTGGAGCTCTCATGCACCTCCAAAAGTCACCCACATGCGTTGTTTTACAGTGTGTGGCGGCGCATCCTTGCTCCTCTCCGCTAGCGACTCAATGTCTTTATGGTGTTTGTCAACCCAATTTTGTGTTTCACGAGACTTGAAGTTTGCTAACATGCACAGGTTCTTTTTTGTCAATGATACCATCAAGGACTTTACCAATACCTCATGAATAAAAAAATTGGACTCTTCCTGCCTTGATGGTTCCTGGTTGAATATTTGAATAATTTGGGACCTATTTGAAAATTCGCAAATAGTTCAGGGACCTAGTCAGTAATTTAACCTAGAAAATATGTATTAGAATTTTGAAATGAAAAATTTACTCTTCCTACCCTTTCCTTTCCCTCCTAATCCCAACTTCCAGAACCAAAGGGAAGGTGTAATGGGTCCTTTTCTTTGTGTGGTAGATTGTGGATGAAATTTGTCACCTGGATTGGTGGGTAACAAATTGAGTTTTGTGTTTATCCTTGGGCTTCATTTTGTTTAGAACTTGGATTATTTCAGTAACTAAGCGGATTATTTATCTTTTGGTGCTTTTTCTGGTCTTTTCTTTTTACCAAACAAACATGATTGTTAATGGAATGTGTCAGATATTAGAGGCATATACAAAAGCTTAAAAGGCGTCTGTGTGTTTTAAAGCAATAGCTTAGTCTCAGCAACGTTTTTACTTAACAAAGCATTTGGTTTGAGTATTTATTATTTTAGCTTCCATATTTCTTATAATTGCATATAAATCCCTTTTGCAGGGAAGAATGTCAAGAACATGGGTTTTGTATAACAGACCTGAGGAGCCAAATTCTGTTCACGCTGGACTTCTACTTGCACTAGGATTGCATGGATTTCTGCGTGTATTAGCTGTTACTGACATCTACCAGTATTTTTCTCAGGTTTAATTCTTTAATGCTTTACTAGCATTTCATTTTATTCTAAGGGTGATGATTTATTGTTACGAAATAGAAATAATTAATCTTAAATTTCTATTGAAAATAATATGTTCCATAGCATGCATTATATGTTGCTGCTGCTATGAGCTCAATCTTTACTTTTTTGGCCCTTTTTATAATTACTTTTCTAGTCAAATTGTGTCTAATTATTGGTTGAAAGCTGCTAAACTTAAGGTTTTTGGTGCTAGTTACCAAGTGCTACAGTCATGTAATCTTGCATTGCTGCTGCCCCTAGCTAAAGGAACGGCATTGCAGTGTGTTTGTGTCTTGTCTGTTGTGCCTGCAATCCAATTTCAAACAAATTTTCTTTTTTGGTGGGGGGTTGGCAATTTTTGTTGGTAAAGGTGCAAGTAGACAATTGAGGTCGCTGATGGAAAATACAGTGTTATTTTAGAGTTTTGAGAGTTCTTTTTAAACTGAAATATTCTTATGAGAGTGATTGGAGTCATAACTAAATTCAATCAACTAAACATAAGTTGGAACCTGAATTTACAAAAGTTTGAGTTGGTGAAATATTTGATTATGAGGGCCTTATTGTCACTACAAAATGGTTGATGCAATATAATTCTTTTAATTTCAAAGATCTCAAGGACAATTTGTGAGATCTTTCCTTTTATGTTATATTGTCATGTTTTCAACTTTTCCATTTTGTACGACAGTGATTTTTCTCATGTATGTTCAGGAGCATGAAAGTACCACTGTGGGATTGATGCTTGGTCTTGCAGCTTCTTATGGAGGCACTATGCATCCAGCTATATCAAAGGTATTATCAAGCACAACTTTTCTGATGAAATTGATGCTGATCTCTGCTCTTAAATGCTAGATCACAGTTTCAGATGTATGAATTGTATAAAAATGAAATGAGATTGAAAGATTAAAAGTGTTATTCCTATATATAAATAATATAAAGTAATTTATATGACAAGGAGTTTTGGAAATGTGTAAGAAATATGTTTTTAGTTTGTATTTGTACAATTGTAGTTATATATTTATTATGTTTTATGAATTTTTATACATTTTTAGATATGTATCTTGCACATATTGTGTGCTGTTAGTTTTAGAGTAACCAGATCATCATATTGTATGAATGCATCATACTATCTTCTCTCTTGTTCCTCCTATGTTTAGAGAACTGATAAAATTATCCTCTAACAGACACTTTATTTTCACATTCCTGTACGACATCCATCTTCCTATCCAGAGTTAGAGGTTCCAACCTTGCTCCAGGTATCTTTTATGTTTATTTTATTTGTTCAATTTAGATTAGCCTCTTTCACCCCTTCCCTCTGTCTGTGCTGGTTCTTTCTAAAATCAGAAGAGGAGTTGTAAATACTCAAAGTTGTGCCTTTCTCTTGCTTGCTTACTTGTATGTCCTGATGAAATTCATTATTCTGTTAATAAGATTCAATTTGCATGCTATACTTCTATCACCACCCAACGATATTTTTCATGCTGAAAGTGTTATATTTTTTCAGTCAGCTGCTTTAATGTCTTTGGGGATTTTATATGAAGGTTCAGCTCACCCACAAACAATGCAGGTTTTATTGGTAACTATATTTCTCATCTTCATTGTCCGTTTATTCAATGCTTGAACTTATACCTGAATTATTCTATTCTTGCATGCCATCAAGATAAAGTCAACATGAAGGTAGATTATAGTTGTACTATTACTATTAATTATGCTGAATTCTATTGCTTTCTTGGACCATTTAACCAGTGGGTATGATTTATGTCATTGTTGCCTCTTTCCCCTTCCTTTAAATGCAACCTGAGTTTTGATATATTTTTAATTCATTATCATTTGTGCACTAGTGTGTTTAGGACTTGGTTTATCAAATTTGTTTGATTGTGTTAGGATGATAGGATAGATTGGGTTTAGGAGTTAAGGGTGTGCGGGTGTCGGTTGTAAAAAGGGGAGCGGGTCAGAGCTGCTATAAATAGAGCTCTTGTAACTCTGTAGAGAGGATTGAGTGTATTTTGTGTAAAGTCAGGTCTTTAGCCTGTAGAGGGAGGTTATGCTCTCAACCAGGGAGGTTATGCTCCCAACCCATTCTTTGTAAAGAGGATTCTTTTACTGTGAATAATAGAAAAACCCATTCATCCATTACTGTTTCTATCTTTTGAGTGTGTTCTTGTTAGGTTCCAAACCCAGGTACCTAACAGATTGCATAATCTGTCTGGTATATACATACTCTTATTTTTCAATAGCAGTTCATAAATTTCTTTCCATTTTCTTTTGTTTTGCATAATACCTTTTTACACTAAATAATAATATCAATCTCTTCACTGGTTGATTAGGGCTTGCAGGGTTTCTTATCTACTAAATTGTTTGTGACCTATGTTTCTATTTATTTTCTTCTTTCAACTGGTCTTCCCCTACATCTATTTGTAATTTTTCAGGGTGAAATTGGGCGCCGAAGTGGAGGTGATAATGTTCTAGAGCGAGAGGGCCATGCTGTTTCTGCAGGATTTGCACTGGGTCTTGTTGCACTGGGTATTAGCGCTTAAATAAATTGAAGGTTTTGGATTTTGGTTTCAGTTTTCTGTTGTTTGTCTAACCAAAATATGTTTGCCTGAAGGACGGGGGGAAGATGCACTTGGTTTCATTGACACGTTTGTGAATTGCCTGTTTCTCTACATTGGTGACAAAGTACACAATGTAATGGAATTCACAGATTTTCCCATCTTTTTTTTTCCTTCCTTTCCAAGAACTTCTGTCTTTTTGTTCTTTAGCAGTTAAAATGAGTCTTAGTTTTGAATGTATGCAAGATATCATGCGGTTGTGATCCTGTCTTCTGGCACTTTAGGACTAATAATGTGTATAATTCTATATAATGATTAACTACTTCTGCAACAGGAGAGACCTCATTTTTCAACAGTCTCAATGGACGAATGTCGTGGCTCTGCACAGGTTCAGAGAATTCAATTCATGATTTATTTTTCCACAATGAAATAAAATTGTATGAGCTATTATAGTTAGGACACTCTTGCATAATTATTTTAAACATTTGTATTTGTTGTAGATGATGGATGGGACAACGGTCAATATTGATGTCACAGCACCTGGAGCCATCATTGCCATTGCTTTGATGTTTATGAAGGTGCTTCTGATGAACACACTCTACAATAAGTAATAGATATGGCAACGGAGTCTTTATCTGCTGCAATTTAAGTTGCTTCCTAACTTTCTAACTTTGGTCTGTATTCTTTTGGACAGACAGAATCTGAGGCTATTGTGTCTAGGCTCCCAATTCCCAATACATTTTTTGATTTGCAGTATGTGAGACCTGACTTTATAATGCTCAGAGTCATTGCTCGAAATTTAATAATGTGGAGCAGGTTTGTACTAGTTTCTTTAGGTTGTTGCAACAATCTACTTGAACCTGTTTGACACCCTTTTGATCCATGTTTGCTGCATATGTTTTGTAGGGTTCATCCCTCAAAAGATTGGGTTTGGTCTCAGATTCCTGAGATTGTCAGATGTGCTGTTGAAGGGATCGGAGGTGATGACAATGACATTGACGATATGGATGCTGAGGCTTTTATACAGGCCTATGTTAATATAATAGCTGGAGCTTGTATATCACTTGGTAATGTGTTCATTAGTCTTCACACTCATTTTATGATAAGTTTAAGAGAGTCCTTGTATGTTGATATCATACAAATTCTTTGCATGAAAACATTAATCATGCTACTGAATGAAATTATTTAAATCTCCATTGCTTCTATTGTCCTAGATATATTTTCTTATCCAAAGTTCCATCTATCTTTCTTACCACTCTGGTTGTGGTGCTGTTTGGTCTTTGTGTTGAAGTGTATTCTTAACCGTGTTAGGACTGGTGTTTGCTGGCACAAGAAATGAAAATGCGCAGGAATTACTTTATGAATTTGCTATTTACTTTCTTAATGAGGTCAGTACAGATTTACGTAACCTAACTCTCCAATGCAAGCTAAATGATTGGTTCTAAATGGTTTATATTTTGTTTTGCAGATCAAGCCTGTATCTACTACAAGTGGAAAGGTTTTCCCTAGCGGACTCTCTCACCACATTGATAGGGGCACATTGGAAACATGCCTTCACCTTATTGTTCTATCTCTATCTGTGGTGCCTGCTTTCTCCTTCTGCCAGTGTCAATTAATTGTTTATTAATATCACGTGTAAAATTCTATGTTTAAACTTCTGTATACTAGGTGATGGCTGGGTCAGGACATTTACAGACCTTTCGGTTGTTGAGATTTCTAAGGAGCAGAAATTGTGCAGATGGGCAGTCAAGTTATGGCATTCAGATGGCAGTAAGTTCTGCAAGTTGCCTTACTGTTTTGTAAGTTTTATTTGAGGAGATAAAATAGCGAATATCAAAGGGGTTGGGTATTGAACTACCCTACCTTAGGTGGTGGTTTGGTACCATCATGCTAAAACAGCTATTGATCTTCATTCAATATGTCTTTTTATTGCATGCCCGCAAGTATTCTGTCTTTCTGTATATACGAATATTTCTCTATGTTTTAGACATATAGAATTGTGCTTTAGCTAGAAGAATCAGTGAAAAGTATTCTTCAATCATTTGGTGTCTGGTGAACCAAAAAGTCTATGCTTTGTAATCATTAAATGTATATTAAGTTTCTTCTGCTTGTGCTTTATTATAATCATCAATAGACAAAGGCTTATGGAGATTCAAATAGCTTTTATTATAATAGTAATATCAAATGTCTCCTTGGAATTCATACATTCCTGTACTTCATTTGGTAAAACATTTTTTTTACATCATTACATGATCTATATTCATGCGACATCTTGTATTTGCTCAAATTATTTCTTTTTCATACAAGTTTGATAATTAGCTTTCCTCTAATTGCCTTCTGTTTTTTCTTTTTTCTTTTTTTCCTTTTTTGTAAACCTGTTGTCTTAGGTAAGCTTAGCTACTGGTTTCTTGTTTCTTGGTGGTGGAATGAGAACATTTTCGACAACCAACCATTCCATTGCTGCTTTGCTAATTACTTTATATCCACGTTTGCCAACTGGTCCGAATGATAACAGATGCCACCTTCAGGTATGTAAGATTGGTGGAACTACTGTAACTTGTGATAAAAGCTTATATGTTCATTAGTTTACAGTTGGAAATAATTTTCTGAAAAGAGTTTTTTTGGAAGGCATTTCGCCATCTATATGTACTTGCAACAGAGGCACGATGGATTCAAACAGTTGATGTTGACACGGGTCTGCCTGTTTATGCTCCTCTTGAGGTAACTGTCAGAGAAACTGAGCATTATGCAGAATCCAGCTTTTGTGAGGTCACCCCTTGCCTTCTGCCAGAAAGATCAATTGTAAGTATGAATGTCTGGGTGCTGTCTATGAATGAAATCTGTGGGGTGCTTTAATTTGTCCTATTCAGTTAATTTTTTTTTGTTTCACATTTCTTTTGTTTTTGATTGAATTCACTTTTATTTGATAGCTTTGTGTTGTAATTTGAGATAATATCTTTAGAATCTTCCTAATTAGAGGAAATAGATATAAAATCTTTATTTTATTTTACTTTCCTAGTTTCCCTATTTCTCTTTATTTTACTTTCCTAGTTTCCCTATTTTCCTTTTTAGGAGAATTAGATTATTACAAATAGAAAGTACCAGAATGCATTTTTTATGATTGAGAATAATAAATAAGTCTTATTTTCCATATGGTATCAGAGCTTGTCTAATCCGCTTCCGCTGTCTTTGCTGTCTGCTGGCGGCGACCGCTATGGCCGCCGACGGCTCCCTAAAAGTCTCTTCTTTAACATATGTTTTTAATGGGCTCCAATTGCCCTAGTCAAGTTCTACCTTAGAATTCTAGCTTTTTCTCCAGCATTACCAACACGTCTGTCCTTTTGATAACAGCTACACAAAACTGTGCTTCCAGAATCTGGCCTAGCTATAAGCTATACTTTCAGAATTCAATCTGACCTAGCTATAAACTATACTTCCAGAGAGTTGAATCTGACCTAGCTATAAGCTATACCTCCAGAGTTGAATCTAACCTAGCTATAAGCTATACTTCCAGAGAGTTGAATCTGACCTAGCTATAAGCTATACTTCCATAATTTGTCTCAGAATGGGATTCCTTAGACCAGTAGCTGCACCTGTAGTTTAAGTAATGCCCAAAGTTGGCATCTTCACTGACTTCCAATCAGAATCCTCGTTCACTGTATTCCGCTGTGCACCGCACCGTCCGCTGCCGGCCACCTTTGCAGTTTCGACCGGTGACCAACGGATCTGAATCGTCTCTTCGAGCGACGGCCAACCGCGCCGGTTCTGATGGCTACTTCTCATTCACGCGCCGCCACGAGCGCCAAATCAGTCCGATAGTCGTCGCCGCCGCTGTCGTCATTTTCTCCGGCGAAGATAAGGGTTGGGTGTGCCTCAAGGAGCGCGACTCAACCCTGGTAATCCACCTCCCACGCGCCGCCATTCTTCAGCTGGTCTCGGGTGCGTACCCTCCCGGTGTCGGAATCACACCGCGCCACTGCCGGTCGTGTCGCTGGACCAACATCTCTGTAATCTGCTCCTTTTGATATGTCACTTTAACGCCATCATCTCGCCACTGTACTGAATCGCTGGATATACTTCATGACCCGCTCTCTCAACAGGGAGACCTCTTTCGACGCCATCGCGTCAATTCTTTCCTCTCCATTACGAAGGGTTCTCTACCTCTCCATTCGTTTCTGTTTCTCGAGCAACAATGCTTCGTTTTGCTGCTACCACAGTCGGCGCTGGCGCAGTCAGTCGCCATCGCGGCAGTCAGTTGTTGTAACCTCTGCAGTTTGTCACTGCCGGCGGTTTGTCGTGAGGAGAAATATTTTTCAGCCCCGACAGAGAACTTCCTTCTTGGGCTAGACTTTAGCCCGTACTTCTTGTGATACAGTGTTAAGTATCACCATTTAGGAGTAGTCCAACAGAGAACTTTGGACCTCCAACCTGTCTTTGGCCTTTTGATGCCATCATAAGTCCCAATCTTTGTTGTTTTTGGTTTCTGCCAATGCCTTGTTGTAACAACTCACTGAGAGTTGTTCTAATGCCTTGTTGTAACAGCTCACTGAGAGTTGTTCTATGAGACTGCCCACTGATTTGGCTCGTTCGATGTTAGGGGTTTCAGATTTGTCCCCAAGTACAGATCGGTTCGCACCAGTTCTTCCACCTTCACGTTCTGTCATTGACGTGCATATGCCGTTCAGTCGTGAGGAGAAGAAAAGTTTCAGCCGCTGTAGGGTGGTTAAGTCCCAGGTTTGTTGCTGTTAGCTGCTACAGGGTAGTTCAGTTCCTGCAGGTTTGTTGCTTAGTCCCAACAGTTTTGTTGCTGTTAGCCGCTGCAGGGCAGTTCAGTTCCTGCAGGTTTGTTGCTGTTCAGGACAGTTAAGTCCCTAAAGGTTTGTTGTTGTTAGGGCAGTTAAGTCCCTTAAGGTGTGTTATTGTTCAGGGTGGTTAAAGTCCCTACAGGTTTGTGGCTGTTAGCCTTTTAGTGCCGCTGCAGGGTAGTGTAATCCCTGCAGGTCTGTTGTTGTTTAGGGTAGTTAAGTCTCTGAAGGTTTGTTGCTGTTTAGGGTAGTTAAGTCCCTACAGGTTTGTGGCGGTTAGCCTTTTAGTGCCGTTGTAGGGTAGTGTAATCCCTGTAGGTCTATTGCTGTTTAGGGTAGTTAAGTCCCTACAGGTTTGTGGCTGGCCTCCCATATGTTACTCATGGAAATCATGTTCTTGAAGTTTTGTTGTTGTTTGCCACTATTGATGGCAATCCAGTCCCTGCAGTTTGTTGTTGTTCGCCACTGGAGGCCCTTCATCTGTTCTTGTAGTTTGTTGCTGTTTGTTGCTGCAAGTCATCATCCATTTTTGATGGAAATCTCCCTCGTCCATTGCTGTCCAAGTTGAAGTTTCATGGTGCTAGTTCGCCCTCGTCCATTGCTGTCCAATTTGGTTTATTGACGTTCTCTACAATTGAGTTTGACTATTCCAAGCTTGGTTCATACAATCTTGTATGATCCAGCTTGAGGGGGAGTGTTGTAATTTGAGATAATATCTTTAGAATCTTCCTAATTAGAGGAAATAGATATATAATCTTTATTTTATTTTACTTTCGTAGTTTCCCTATTTCTCTTTATTTTACTTTCCTAGTTTCCCTATTTCCATTTTTAGGAGAATTAGATTATTACAAATAGAAAGTATCAGAATGTATTTTTTATGATTGAGAATAATAAATAAGTCTTATTTTGCATACTTTGGACTTGTAAATTTCCTATTGTTGAAGCAAAGAAAAACATTTGTAGCCTTTTACAACTAATTTGTATTGGCATTGGTGGTTACAGTTGAAAAGGATACGTGTTTGTGGGCCTCGCTACTGGCCTCAAGTAATAGACTTTACTCCTGAAGGTACACATAAACTGTTTTGCTGTTTATATGATCTGTTAATTATATACTTCTTAATCAAGTAACTCCAATTGCGCATTGAATAACAGATAAACCATGGTGGAATTTTGGAGACAAGAATAATCCATTTAATTCTGGTATTCTTTTTATCAAAAGAAAGGTTGGAGCTTGTTCATATGTTGATGATCCCATCGGATGTCAGTCACTGCTATCACGTGCAATGCACAAGGTTGAAATTACATATTGTATGATGCTGCTAGACATGTTTATAATTTATTCAAGTGTTATATGCCCATTTTATTTTATTGCTTGATCTAGGTGTTTGGCCTGACAAGTTTGAAAGCATCTGATACAATCAGGGACATTCGTAATGGATCTGATTCTATCACAGTTGATCAGTTGGTTGGTACCTTCTCATCTGATCCTAGTTTGATTGCTTTTGCTCAACTCTGCTGTGATCCCTCTTGGTATAATAGGTAAGCTCATATTTGTAGATTGTTTGTGTTAGGTTATGTTTTTATGTGTCTTCCATTCTACTTGTTTGATTTATGTAATATTTCTTAAATCTTTTGATGAATAATTAACAGTTTCATTTTATTTGACTTGCACAGAAGGAACAAATCTAAGTGTGGGTTTTCATATGCATACTTGAACTATCTGTGTAGAAAATTAAAAAAGGAAAGAAATTGTCAAGAAAGGAGAACACTGATTGCTCATCCATACTATAAAATGTATTTTGTGCCAGATGGAGTATAACTTTTTTATTTAAGAACTTTTATTTGACAAATACTTTGAAAAACATTTATTTGTACATTTTGACTGGGGCTTGGGTTTTAAGGAGTTCATAAGTTTCAAATCAAATAATATGAGATATTTGGTGGGTACTTAATTACCTTGGTTCTTCCCCTCAACAACTACCTTTTGTTAGGGTTAGTATACTACAGTTAAATAGTTGATATGTAATATACTATGGAACTTTCTCTGTATTTTGTACAAGTGTTTTCTGTGTATTTGTACAGCTGTCAACATTAGACAGCTGTCAGTAAATGACTCATAAATTAGTGTACTATTGAGTAAGTAATTGAATAATACAGGGATTCATTCATCTTATTTTCTCCCCTCTCTGTTCCATTTACTCAGGTGCTATCATGAGCTATTTTTCTTGATCCTGGTTCTGCGCATCTCTTTGTCTTGTTCTCCTTTGCACTCTGTTCTTGTTTGCGAATGTGATTGACGTATTTGTTGGACAGTTTTGCGATCGGTGCTGGTTCTTCAGCCAATTCTTCTGTCTATGTTCTCATTTGCGAGTCTGTTCTTGTTTGCGTCTTTGATTCTTGTTAGTGACTTTGATTGATGTGTTGGCTTCCTTTTCTCATTCTCGCTATTTGGCAGTCAATTGTTTTCGCTCAAGTGCTTTGTTGTGGTTTGGCAGTGCTTCTATATTGCCTTTTGAAGTGCTAGCTTCTGCTTGTCTATTGCCTTCAGTATTCACTGTTTCATTGACGCTTATCTTCTGTTTGATAAATTGCTTGTTCTTTATCGGATATCTTCTGTTAGGTTCCTGAGTATACCTTAGATCCTATCATCTTCCTAAGTACTATGGCTGCAAATTCTTTTCCTATCTCTATTGCGGAAAAATTGGATGATTCGAATTATCTATACTGGTGTCAATATGTTGGAACCAGTGATAAAATCACATAAGCTTCAACGCTTTGTGGTTAATCCAGTCATTCCCCCTTGGCTCCTTACTGAACTTGACAGAGCTACTGAGAATATTAGTCCGGAGTATGAAGCTTGGGAAGTTCAGGATCAAACTTTGTTGGTGTGGTTATGGTCTACACTTCCGAAATCTGTTCTCTCCCGTGTTCTTGGCTGTATTCATTCTTATGAGGTTTGGGAAAAGATACATGAATATTTCAGTCTTTAGACTAAGTCTCGGGCAAGACAATTGCAAGCTGCTACGAGAGCTGTCAAAATTGATTCCAAGACTGTTGAAGAATATTTACTGAAGATAAAAATTTATGTAGATGAACTGGCTAGTGTTGGAGTTCCTGTTCGCCATGAAGAGCATGTAGGTGCTATTCTTGAAGGCTTGGCAGCTGATTATGCTCTTGTTGTATCTGTTATTGAGAGCAAAAAACGCACACCATCCATTGCTGAGATTGAAGCATTATTGTATGGTCACGAAATTAGGTTCAAGCGACATGTTACTGAAATAGAAACTTTAGTTCAACCATCACTGAATTACACTCAGGGATAATTTTCCAGAGTTAATTCTTCAAGAGGTGGCTTTCGTGGATCCTCTCGTGGTACTGGTGGTCCCTCTAGAGGTTGTGGTGGCAAATTTGCTAATTTCCAGTGTCAACTCTGTCTAAAGTTTGGGCCTACAGCCAATGTTTGTCATTATCGGGCTTATTCTAATTCTCGACCTCCTGAATCGTTGTGCTTCATTGATCCAGCCACACAATGGTTAATTCCGTATTCTGCTGGAACGTACAGGACCTCTAACACTAACATTCCCTGAGTGTTTGCTTACTATTTAATTGGTATCACTATATCAAAGTTGATTTTAGTGCCTCATAAAAAGCAACCTATGGAGAGGCTGAGTCAAGGAGTGTGGTGTGACTTAGAAGTGGTGCTAAGATATGGAATTGAGTATTATGAGGTGTCTAAGCTAGATGTCGAATAGCATAATACGATGTTTCGCGGAATACTTAAGTGATTTGGTTCTCCTATCTTAACAACTTGCCTTTATGGGATGGTTTCCCAATTGCCTGGATACTTATCAAACAGTACAATACTTTTATAGAAAAGGGGAAATAATATGCTATAAAGGCAGATCACAAGTATACAATGCCTTGATCATTTGCTATAACCGTTTCTGCCAGTGTTGTTTTTCATTTCGATTGTATACAAGATTCCATCTTATCATCGTTTTTGAGCTGTAAATATCTAGTACATATGCACTTGTATCACCGAAATATATGAATGTGATAGGTTTCTGGGTATGAAACCTATCTAAAACAATCACTCACACTAACAATCAAGAACTCAAACTGTAAAAAGAATGGGTTTCTGTATTTCTATTCAACAAAGTACATGTACAACCAATATACGGGAGCCTAATCCCCCTCCATAGACAAGTTCTTGTCTCTACAAAAGAGTATTCAAAAGCTACCCTATACACTGTACCGAAACTCTATTTATAAGAGTACTAACTTCCCGCCTCTCCTACTGTTAGAAACCGTTAGGACTCATTCTTCCTTCTCCTCTCATAAACTCTCCACTCCCTAACATTACCCATCGTCTGATGATCAACCTTGCCCTCAAGGTTGAAGTCTGGATACTGGTCTTTGATAGTTAGGGCATCTTCCCAGGTAGCTCCATCTCTCCCTCTTTCCTGCCATTCAATCAAGATCTTCCGTACCATTTCCTCCCCTTGTGGTGTCTGCCTCTTGTCCAATATTCTGAGGGGCCAGAATATTGGCCCATCTTCTTGCAGGTATGCTGGCAGTTCCTTCTCCACGCCCTTCGCACCCACTGCCATCTTTAGTTGAGACACGTGGAATACAAGATGTATTATGGATGTGTCTGGTAATTGCAGCTTAAAAACTACCTCCCCTATTTGCTGCATGACTTTGAATGGCCCAAAATATCTTGCTGAGAGCTTTGGATGTAGTGTAGAGGGCATAGAAGTCTGTTTATGGGGTCTAATTTTTAGATACACCCAATCATCAACCTTAATCTCTGCTAGTTTCCCTTTTCTATTAGCGTATTTTGTCATCACATCCTGAGCTCATGACAAATGAAATCTGAGTTGCTTAAGGGCTTCATCTCTCGTCTGCAATTCCTATGCTATTGCTTTTACAAGAGTTTCCCTAGGGATGGAGGAGCTCTGCCATAAACCGTTTCGAAGGGAGTGCACTTTGCAACCCTTTGATAGCTTGTATTGTACCAGTATTCAACCCAAGGAAGTATGGAACTCCAACTTTTTGGTTGCTCCGAACAGAAACACCTCAAATAGCCTTCCAAAATTCTGTTTAAAACTTCAGTCTGCCCATTTTTTTTCTTGACCAATATAACTGGGGTAGAATAGGGGCTTGTGCTAGGTCTGAGATTCCTGTCTTCAACATTTCTGCAACCTCTTTCTCTACTTTCCCTTTCATCACGTGTGGGTACCTATATGGCTGCACATTCACAGGGTTAGCCCCTTCTTTGAGAGGTATCTGATGCACCATCTCTTTGTTTGGAGGTAATTCCCTGGGTTCGTGGAAAACCTCTGAATGAAGCTCCAGAACCTGCTTCAATTCCTCCTACTGCCTCCCTATTAACCCATGCCAGTTATCATCATCCTCTCCCCTTTCTATCCGTCCTACATTCCACACCAATGTCCATGCCTCCACCTCCTTCATCTTCAACAAAGCTTCGGGTTCCACCAATCTTCTAGCCAACTTGGGTTCCCCTTTTATGACCACCTTCTCCCCTTGTCTGAACACCATCGTCAATTCACCGCAGTTCAGGGTCACTTATCCCAGTTTGGCTAACCACTCCACTCCTAATATTATATCAACTCCTCCTAATTCGAAAAGATGGAACCTCTCCTCTATCTCGGTTTCCCCTATATTAATCACGACCTTCTTACAACAACCTCGAGTCTTTTTCCTTTGTCCGTCTCCCAGACTCAGCTGATAAGGGTGTGTGTCTTCTATTGGTAATCCTAACTCCTCCACCAGTCCTCTGCCAATGAAGTTGTGGCTAGCGTCACTGTCAATCAGAATCAGCAAAATCCTTCCCCCTACTTTTCCTTGCAGTTTCATTGTTTTCGGTTGAGTGAGGTCTCCAACCGAAAATGCTGACAACTCCATTTGTTTCTGATCTAGTTCTGCCACTTCCCCTTCAGTTTCTTCCTCTTCGTCCTCCCCCAATATAACCACTCTCAGACTTCTCTTCGGACAATGGTGGCCTGGACTGAACGACCCACCGCACCTGAAACATCGTCCTTCTTCCCTTCGTTTTAAGAACTCTGGGTATGGCAGATTTCTCGTGTTCCTCCCCCTATTATCGCTCCCCGTCGTATTTCCAACCTTCGTCGTACCACTACCAATGTTCCCTTCCTTCCTTACTGAACCCACACTCTCGGAAACTCCTTGTCGTCCTTGGATATTGCGATTGGGCTCGGACCGCGTCACCGTTCCTCCACCTCCTGTCGTATGCCCCAAGATGGTTGATTCTTGGTCACATTCCAGCCCTCAGCCTTCGCACCGCGGTGCGCCTCCTCCACGTCCCTTGCGATCCTCATAGCCGCCATCAATTCTTGAGGATCATGAGGTCTCACTTGGCTCCTGAGATCCTCCTGTAAACCAGCGAGAAAATACCCCAACAATTGTTCTTCCGAAACCCCCTTTGTCTGACCCACCAAGATTTCGAAATCTTGAACATACTCTTCCACTGTCCTGGTTTGCCTCATTGTCGCCAATCGTTCGAAAATGGTGTCCCTGTTCCTACCTCCGAATCTTATGATCATTGCTTTCTTCAGTTCTTGGCTTTGTCCTTCCAGAACTTGAACCAATAACCTGCACTACCTTCCACAGTGATGTAAGCCAGCCGCACCTTCTCCTGCTCCGTCACTCCTTGGATTTCAAAGAATTTTTCGGCCCGATTTATCCAGTTCAACGGATCGAGCCCTTCAAAGATGGGTAAATCCACTCTCTTTCTCCAACTGGGTTGCCCGTTGCTGCGTTTGACTTCTCTCTCGCCTTCCACTTCTTCTCACCTGTCCCTTCGATTCTCGTTGACAAACACTTGGCTCCCTTTTGAATTTCCCTCCTGATTTCTGGTTTATCCACCCAAGATTCGCATTACATCTTGCAAGTCCTTACGCATCATTGACGTCTTTGCCTTTAACCCGTCCATCGCAATCTCCATAGCCTCCAATTGCCCTTCGACCACGTTCAACCTCCCGTCTACTCTGCCCTCCAAAGCGCTCAATTTCCCCTCCATTTCTCCTTTCTCTCCCAAATGGATCCGGTAGATCAGACCGATTGATAGGTTTTTGGGTATGAAACCTATCTAAAACAATCACTCACACTCACATTCAAGAACTCAAACTGTAAAAAGAATGTGTTTCTGTATTTCTATTCAACAAAGTACATGTACAACCAATATACGGGAGCCTAATCCCTCTCCACAGGATAAAAGTTCCTTTCTCTACAAAAGAGTATTCAAAAGCTACCCTATACATTGTACCGAAACTCTATTCATAAGAGTACTAACTTCCCGCCTCTCCTACTTTTAAAACCGTTAGGACTCATTCTTCCTTCTCCTCTCATAAACTCTCCACTCCCTAACAGAATGAGATTTTTCTCCTCCACTATCTAGTCTACTGTTCTCTTGTCCTTAATATCCAAATCTGTTTTACAATATTTTACCCTTAATTCAAGTACCTTTTTCCATCAAACATTTGGCGATAATTTTTGACAGCTGGTTACCAAGATATAATCCATATTTGTTGTTGTCTGCAACAAATCTCTCGTTTAACTGAATGAATTATATCATCCCCAGCACCTTGCTAAATAAAATTTCTTATAATCCTATATTCAATAGGCTACACCTCTGGGAATATAGAGGCATAATTAGTCTTCAAATTATTCTTCAAACCTGAAATACCGATAGCCAAATTAATATTCAAATTGACTTCCAAGATAAAAGCACAAACTTTGTCAGTTGGATCAGGTCATAGCTGGGTATTGTGATTGATTGATTGGGATGTACGGGAGCCTCATTTTTATCTATAGTTCACAGATACAATACATTGCATGCGGAAAAGTAATCCAGAGTGTTGGATCACTTTCATCTATCTTTGTATCATATTAACGCATGCATACCTGATTGAGGGTTTCCTTCAACAAGGTTGTTTTCTTTTTTTCATTTTTGGTTCTTAAACCATTTACATTCTATTATTCCTGGGGTTCACATTGAAGATGATAGATGATGAGTCAATGAAGATTCAAGTATAAATAATTATGCAGACTTCGGATTGTATGACATTCTTTTTTTTGTAAAGGTGCAATTTCTAAATAAATTGATGAAAATGCTTGCAGATCTGATGTTGATTTCAAGGAATTTTGCTTGCAAGTATTATTTGAGTGTGTGAGCAAGGATAGACCAGCTCTTTTACAGGTAATATACAAGAAGGTTTGTTATGCTAAATTTAAAAAAAATAGTGATGGTCCAATTTAAAAACCTTCTATGCCGGTTGCATTTCCATGTTGATCATACATGCCCCATTTCAGATAATGAGATTTTGCACTTTTTAAAATTTGAATGTTATGATATTCTGCTTTAATGATGGTTTTGTTATGCAGGTTTATTTGTCATTGTACACAACTGTTGAATCGATGGCCGAACAAGTTACTAAGGGTGCCGTTGGTTTTAGTGATTCGCTCTCTATATCTGGTTTTAAGGTAGTTCTATGCTTGGTCTTGATGATTGTACTTTCTTTTTTAAGTAATAATCTATCTCTAAACTGGTTTATAAGCTCAGCTCGTTAGGTACACATCTTTTCTCTTAGCAATAGTGATCTTTGCTAGGATTTAAGTACAGTAAGAGAGTCCAACTTTAAAGACTAGTCCATTAGATGGGAGAACCTCAAAGGTTTAGGTACTACATCAAGTAACTTGTTCTGATTTGAGACTCGTCACATTGCCACCCTCTTTAATGGCCAACATCACTCTACGACTCTAATCCGGTAGCACCCCTTTTATCTTTGATGGTTTCACTGATCAATCGGTTTGCTATTTTCACCTTATTCCAGCTCTTTTCATAAACCATCTCTGAACAAAAAACATCAATAATTTTTAGGATATTTTAACCGCAGGAGGAGAACCATACATAAAATACTAGTTCATTAAATAGGAGAACCTCAAGGCTTAAGTACCACATCAAGTAGTTTATTTCACTCAATGTGTGACTCCTAAAGTCTGATTTAAACTAATTGTGATTTGTTCAAATAAAATAAATCTTAATTCTCTAAGTCTTTTAAGTTTTTGCACGAGGACGAGTCTTGATGCAATGGAAGATTGTTTGCTTGTGTGTGTGATGTCATGGTTGGTCATGACTAAAGTCTGCCTCACCTGTCGATAAGTTGGTAGACCCAATCCAGGCCCTCATATGTGCGAACCCTCTGGCCCACTCCTTATAAGCATGTTTGTGACTCGATGGTAATTGTTTCTGCTTGCAGCTTGCTCTAATTTATATCGAGGCACTGATGAATGGAAAATTGTCTGCCCCAAAAGGAGGAATTGTTCAATCAACATTTGTTGGTTCGCTTCGGAAGCAGGTGGAAGAGCTCTTAAATTGTTCCCAGGAATTGAAGGACGATTTCCATAACTACTTGAAATTGGGAAAATGGCCTGATGGAGAATCCCAAGATAAACGTTCAATTCTTCTGTCGTGGTTTCTTCAGTGGTTTGATGTACCAGCATCATCTGTAATTAGGACGACTGTAGATAGAGTTAAACCTAAGCTTATGTCGTCATCTTCAGTTCCCTTCTTGCGTCTGCTTTTTCCAAGAACTCACATTCGTGTGATCAGTGAAATAGATAGATGTTTGTCATGATTGTTGATCAGCTGTAACATTTATTGTTATTGTTATTACTATTATTATTATTATGATGATAAAGATGTGAATTTTAATCTTTTGATTGACAAATATTAATGTACAGTAGTTTTACACTGCAGGGGTGCAATTACTAGCCAGTACTTTTTCATAGGCTTCATACGTATCTACAATTTTTTGCTTACATTTTAAAACTTTTACATTCAAGTCTTATGCATCTCATTTAATGGACATCAAGGTGCGTTCTATTATTTTTAATATGGCTCTATTAGGTGATATTAAGAGTTCATTTGTTTAGCTTTTTTCATGAAAAAAAAGTTTCATTTAAAAGGCAAAAAATGAAAATTATATTTGAAAAAACATGAATCTGATGAAAGCTTATTGACTATTTTTAAAAATTACCCAGTAGCTTTCGATAAAGAACATGAGATAATTTTTTAAATGGTACTTTCTATAAAATAAAAAAGTTTAATACCGAGGGAATTAAATTTAATGGATGAGGTGCTTCATAACGAGACAATGTTTCAATGTGTCCTGCACAAACTTTTTCTCAAAGAAAATACCAACAGTATATAAAAAAAGTAGTTTGATCAATAAACAATGGCTAAGTAATTGTTTTTTTTTATCTAATTATAGAATTGTTTACTAACAAACTGATCGTAAATTTGATGTTAGTCAGGTTTCGATTTGGTCTAATTTTTTATGGACAGCGCCTCGGTTTATTTGAGTGAAAATTAAATGCAATTTCTGAAGTATCATATTTTCGAACATGCACGGGCCAAGGATCATAGTATTCAATTATTTAAAAAAATGACAAAAGACTATTTAGAAACTGAAAATTGAAGCAATTATTCTAAGAAAATAAAGAAAACCTTCGTGCTTTATTTTCTCTTCATTTAAGGAACAAGGGTTCATTGTACATTTAAGGATCTTGCTGTGCCTCCGTACTTGGCTAAATGGCTTAAGAAAGAAACATGAGTAAATAAAAGGAGGTAAAAAGGTCCAATTCCTAAAAGGAAAAAAAAGTCGATAAAAAGTGACTAAAACTTACAAAAACTGAAACAAATGCCGAGGCATTAAAGGGAAAAAGGAGAAATAATAACAATTAAGGAAATAAGAGTATGTGTGAAGATCTCTATAGGTAGTCTGATGCGGGTCAAGATTGAGAGATTATTCGTGTATAGAAGAACTCATTCCAAGTGTCAGGTAATCCTGGTAAACACCAATGGATGCAATCTGCATAATTAGTAGGATCAGCTTGCTGTTCCGGAGTTAGCATTTTGCCTTGGCGTATGGTGTAAACAGAAGTGTGTGCATCTTTTCTCAGCTCTGATAAAGTAGTGATGTTAATGAAGTACACTGGCACCTTCATTGTTTCTGTCACATTGTTGGCAATTGCAAAAAGTCGACGATCTGTTCCCACATCCAATGGGCTTGACATGTTCACCACAGGAGTCGTTTCTTTAGCACATTTTATTCCATCTGGGTTGTTCCAATTCTCAGGCCTACATAACCACATGCTTATATGTAAATTTCAATCCAAAGGGTATAAAAAAAAAGTAGCAAATGTGTTGTTGCATACTGTAAATTTCACTGATTGACAGAAAATTGCAAGTGGGTTAAACTGTTTGGTACTATCTGGTGTCACTGAAGATTCTTATAGAGTTTTTACATTACTTAAATTTTATTGTACCTTTTCATGTCTTTTATCTATGTTGCGTCTACATAACTGTTTCATATTATAAAAATCAATGCCTGCTGATTCTTGTAATTTAAATATGAAAAAGCATTAAGAAAACTTACTTGATGTGTAGAGGGGACGTGCTGCTGAAGAAAACTTTGGTTCTATTTGGGTCAATGTTCTCATCTACCCATTTGGACCATGTTTTGAGGACTCTCTCATATGCTATTGGCCGAGGAACTTCATCGTACTCCGTGGACCCTTCATCGAATGATCCTCGTCTGTTGCATCACACAAGAATCCGCAAACTCAACAATTTCCTTCAAAATTACGAAACCTTAAAGAAAGGGAAAAAAATTAATTATCATTTGTTCTTACAGGACTTTCATAGTGAAAGTGTTCATCCACCAAATATAGGTGTTGAAGATCAAGAAGTCTGCATCCTTCCAATTCACTCCATGCTTTTTTATCGATTCAGGCATGATTATACGGTTCAATATGCTGTGCATGTTTGGATCATCTGAATTTGACTCTACGAGGAATGGTGCCCAATAGAATTCCACAGTTGTAACATGCTCTGGCTCCTACACAAAAATAACCAACCACATAGTACTACTCAGCAAGAGTGCATTCTAAGACATGTTAATCCAATATTCCCGACAAAATGTGTGCTTTCTTAACTACCAAGAGATAGCCACAATCTCCCAAAACAAGAACTTTCACACAAACGCCAAACAAGTAGGTAGCTTGGAACTTAAAAAACTTCATATTAGGTCATCAAATGCAGTGCCCCACCACCCTCATGCACCAAATGATTATATTTTCAGCTTTGCACCGGCTCTAGCTCACAAGGGTAAAGTCTAATTAATGAAGAAAAAGTAGCACTTGAGCAGTCAAATAATATAATATATGTGATGGTCTTTTGAGGGAAATTTACCTAAAAAAAGCTTAACAATAATAAAACTATAGCTAAACTTAAGAGAGTGCACTATTTTTAACTCAATTTTAAGATAAACTTTTTTTTTTATCTTTATTCAATTGGATTTTCTAACAATATGCAATTATGAATTCTGATTATCAAATGGGGCAGCTGGGATAACTATAATCTCAATAAATTTCCATCTAATATCTAAGTATTTTTAGCTTCCTCATTGGAAAACTCACCCGACAAAAGTTCACACTCAAACAACATCTATACAAGACATGTTTATAGGAGTTTTTTTCTAGAAGTTCATTATAAAAACGACATGTTTATTTGGAGGAGTTTTACTACAAATTCATTAATTTAAATTTAACTCTTTGAAGTTCTTTTTTTAGCTTTTACGTAATGTTAATTTTTTCCTTATTTTTCAGTAGGACTTGACGGAGAAACTCATCTTTCATTCCCATAATATAATGTCTTCCCCAGTTGTCATACTTGAACAAGAAGAGAAAAAGGAGAAACGCAATTACGAACCATGATTTTGAAGATGGCAAGAGAACCAGTCTTGTACCATGTCTTGTTATGCGAAGGAACCGCAGAATTGACCATACAAACCATTGATTCCCACTGGTTCCTATTCAGCGAATCTCCGACAAACATAAGCCTCTTCCCTCTGATCTTCTCAAACAAAAGCTTCGGTTTGAACCTTAACGATTTCATAAAAACGCAAACAACATAAGAACACTACCAAAAGAAAAAGACAAAAACTTAGAAGATTGAGGACAGAAAGAAAAATACTTTGGCAGAGAACAATCTCTTGGCTTCCATTTCCAGTTCTGATACAAAGAATCAGGTCGTCCATTCTTCATGCATGTCACTTGTGAAGTGAGAAACTCACACTGATCTTCTTTATACAAAGGGTGTGTCACGTTATCCAAAACCCACTCGCCAGTATACAAGTCACAATCTTCTGGAGGCAGTTCAACTTTCTCTTCTTCCTCTTCCTCTTCTTCTTCTTCTTCTTCCACTTCTTCCTCTTCCTCCGCACGTGGCAGTTCAATCTTCTTCTCTTTCTCCACAACAGTTTTCAAATCAACACGCTCCTGTGCCTCATCAGAATCTTCATCCTCTCCGCCACTCTTCTCTAGTTGCGCCCTTGAACTCTTCGAAACCGTCACCGTGACAGTGTCTTCAGCCTCCCTTTGAACAACACCACTCTCTTCCACCTCTTTTCTCGCTCCCCCTTCAACAGAATCAACCTCTTTCCCTACTCCTTCCTGTGTTTCACGCGCTTTGTGACTCGAAAATGGGAACTCGGCAATGGACTTAACGTCCTCGTTGTACATGAAGAGACCAAAGAGGAATATCGAAAACACGACCACGAAGATAGAGAGGTTGTTGTTCTTTCGACCCTTCATTGCCCCCATCTCCGAGGTGAATAGAGGAGTTTTCCTTCGAAGAGGCTGCATGGGGGAGAGAGAAGAAAGAAGTGATATCAGAAAAATAGTAACAATGACAGTAATCTCTGAGCAAAGAAGATGCAAAGAGAGGTAGAGATATAGGCAGGAGAGGAAGTAGAGACATTGAAATTGTAGTATTAGGTTGGGTTTGTTCGTTTAATTAAGGTTTGGTGAAATGGTGTTGTCTTTCAAGAATATACAAGAGGCTATTGGTGGAGGAAAGTTGTCTTTCTCAATTCTCAAGCTAGGATTATCTATATATGTTGATCTATTTTCTTATAAATATGTGTATGAAAAATAAAAAGTTTGCTTTATTTTATTGTTGTTGTAATTTTAGTTGAGTTTGAAGATGGAAGTGGTTGTTCTTGTGTTTAGGACAATACGTGATCTCAAAGGCAGCTTGAAAGTTGGTAGCAATCACAGTCAGTGGCAAAGGGTGGTGGTTTTTGGAGTTTTGGTGGACACAATGTTGCTGTCTTTCGGTTTTCACTCTTCAGATTTTAAGGTAACTTTAATTGATGGTGAGAGAGTTGTGTTGTGTTCTTTTGTGTTGTGTCGTTGCGTTGAGTGTAGATTCAACAAATCTATATAAGTCAACTAATATTTTTAAATGCCATAACATAATTTGTAAAGTTACCATACAAATTTTGAAATTTAACTGCAGACATATATAATATATGAACAAACAATAATGTTATTATAAAGGGAAATAGACATAACATATATATGATGTTGTATGAGCATCAATAGAAATAATGACAGATTTTTGAATGAGTTATTATGAAATATGTATCACGTCTTAAAAGGTACTGATATTAAATAATAAATTTAGACATTGATTTGGATAATTTAATATTATGACAAACCATTCGTCTGCCACAATCCAAACATGTTGAGAAGTAAAAAGGTACACTTTTCAACAGATATGCATTAGACCAAACTTAAAGGTGAGATAGAACATACAACTGAAGAGGCTCTACACCGTTAAGAGGAGAATGAATTGGTGAAAACAAAATTATATTGCCTAATATACTTCTAAGAATACTTTTTGAATTACTTAATAAAAAATTAAAAAAATAAGAGATAGAAGAAAAGGAGCATTAAAAGTTTTTGGCTAAATGATTTTTTAATGATTTTTTTTTTCAATTTTATCCATTTGGAATATTATTAAATTTCGGTTTGACCAAGAAAAAATTAAATCAGTAAACACACTTTGAATAGTATTTGGGTAGTTGAATAAGAGATAATATATATTTATCCAAAGTATGTAGTTTTTCTTTTTCATTTTATTAAAGTTATGTAAAACTTTTTTAGCTAAATGGTATGTGTAATATTTCACGTGTGAAAAAGGAATTTCACCATCGATTATAAAATAATTTTTACATATAATGTGAAGATAAACTATTTTATAATTTATTTAGAGATGAAATATAAGTTTTTTAATAATATTTTGAGCATGAAAAAACTATTTAACCTTTAACACAACATAAAAAATTAATAATTTCAATCTACAAATGTAAAGAGAAAAAATAAATAAGTTAAAATATAAAAGAATTTTTTATGTTAAATGTATAGAAACTCTTTAAGACTTAATTATAAATAATTAAAATATAATAAATGCATTGAATATATTCTTAGCCATCTAGATTTGTGAACTTTCTATCACTTACATCACCTAATGTTTTGATAATTTAATGAAGATTGACCCAATCGTTGCCTCCAGATTTCTCATGCAAGAAAGATCTTGAATCCTTTCACATAGTTGCTCTTAATAAAATAGTATTTTGTTTATATTAATACGTTCTTCTTGGTTTCAATTCCGTGTCAAATTTATTCTTTTGCTAACATCAATTATAACGGTACAACAATTTTGTCACGAATGACTTGTTCAAGCTTTTGAATTTTTTATTTATTTCTTGGACAATTCCATACTTGTCTCTCTCTCTCTCCATATTTTTAAACAAAATATATAAAATAAAAGAGAGGGGAAAATGAATGCAGTTGAAGAGTTAGCCAAAAACATGTGAAAACCACACCTTCTGAACGCTTATATATATATATATATATATATATATATATATATATATATATATATATATATATATATATATATATATATATATATATATATATATATATATATAAATAATAATATGTTTTTTCCTTTAATTTTTAGTAAAAATTAAAATTAGTCTCTTTTTAAAATTTTTGATCAATTTAGTCTTTTAATTTTAAAAATATGAATTTAATTTTTTAATTAAATTTTGTTAAGTTTATTTAACATTTTAAACATATTTTATAATAAAAAAATTTGATTAAATTATTTAATGTTTCAAGGTATTTATGACATTTGAGTTATTACCTTGTTTGATATTTTTTTAATATTAATTAAGAAATATATTTAAAATTTCAAACAAATTTAAAAATTTAGTTAAAAAACTTAAATTGATGTAGTTTAAAAATGAAAAACTATATTAATCCAAAGTTTTAAAAATGAATTAATTTTAGTTTTCACTTAAGATAAAAACATATTTAATCCTATATTTAATATCAATATTTATTATCCGAATTATTAAGGCAAAACTTTAATATATCATAAAGTAATTTAAACCAATGTTTTTATATAGCTGAACTATTTTATGCTAATTTTATTTTAAGACGTAATTATACTAGAGCGTTCTTTTTTCCCTAAGAAGTTGGTATGGTGATGATTAATTTAGTGGGACAAGAGAAAGATATATATAAAAATTAGAAGCAGTTTCAAAGATAAACTTCTAAAAGCATCAAAGGCAAACATCTTATTAACTTTGAGATGTATATATCATATTAGCTAAACGGCAACATCACGGTGTCAAAGCAAACTAAAAGCATTAACGACCCTTGCATAAATATGTGGAAGGTGATCACCTAATTGTAACTAACATGTGAAAATGAATAATGTAAGGGAAAATAGCACTATTAAAAAAAAAAAAACAAAAAAACAAAAAACAACGTACGTGGTCCAAGTCCAAGGATGAATCATGTTTCATGCTCACCAACATTTCTTTTTCCTTTTCTTTTAGTTTTTCGTATTATTCTATTTTTGAGCAAGGCCCTTCCAACGATTAGATTCGGCCCTTTCTTTCTTTCACATTTCTATTTTCATGCCATTTCTTTCTACACCTCAAAAAATTTTGTATTCCGAAATATATATAATTCGGAATAAAAAATTTATATTCTGGATATATATTTTAAAATATAAAATATATTTAAATTATATATTTTAGAATATATGATTTAAAATTAGTTTTTTGTATTTTAAATTGTGCATTTCAAATACGAAAATTTGTATGAGATAATATATTCTGGAATATAAATTTAAAATTATATTGCAAATTGTATATTTCGAAATATAAATTTTTTGTTTCAGTTTCGGAATATAATAATTTATGGGAATGTAGAAAAAAAAATTATGTAGGTGCAAAAAGAAACTGGCCTATTTTCATTTCTGGATATCAGTTTTTTGGCGCCCTGCTAAATGGACGTGGTTTCTGTTGGAGGGTTAAATCTTTAGCAAAACAAATTCCAATTTCAATATAGTAGATTGTTCTAAATTTAACTTAACTACGCTTCTGGTGTAAACATTACAAAGTCATTATATGTTAGATTTTCCTAATAAAATTACTAATTTTGAGGACATTGACATAAAAAAAATTGTTTATCAGAGGTTAATTAACCTCTCATGGATTTTTAGGTAACGGAAATATTTTTTAACATTCATTAAGTTTCAAAGGTTTATTTCAAAATCTCATCAAAATATTCTACTTATTTTAAACTTAAGTAAATTTGATGAAAAAAACAATGAAGTCTACCAACCTCATGAAAGAGTATATTAACCCTATGAATGAAGGAAGTAAGATGTACAAACTTTATGAAGATGTACCAAGCCTATGGATATAAAAAGTGAGGTGTACAAATCTCGTGAAGGATGTATCAATCTTATGATGAAGGAATTGAGGTGTACAAACATCATGAATGAAGTGAGGTGTATGTTTGATGCTAATTTCCAATCTGTCAGGGATGTCTTAGCCCATCCTAGTTGGTGTTAGGTTATGTTTAATGAATTAAGTGTTCTTCAAAATAGTGAAATTTAGAAGCTCATCTCATTACCGTTTGAAAAATCTATTGTTGGTTACAAGTAGGTTTGTGCTATCAAAGTAAGTTCTTATGGTACTATTGATCACCTCGAAGCTCGTTTATGGCCAGTAGCAAAAATGACTTTTGTTCATTTATTTATAGTTATGATTGTCCTTCAACAATAGTCTCTTTGTTAACTGGATGTCAAAAATGTTTTTCTTAATTAAGATTTGCAGGAAGAGATTTATATGGAGTAATCTCTAGGATTTGTTGCTCAGGGAGGATTTTTTGAATTGATATGTCCTCTTCACAGATCTTTATATGGTCTAAGATAGTCTCATAAGGTTTGGTATGGAAAATTTAACAATGTTATTCAACAATTTGGTATGACTCGACGTGAGACATATCATTCAGTCTTTTATCGCCACTTAAGTGTTGTATGTGTCTATTTGATTGTATATGTTGATGACATTGTTTTTACAGATAGTGACCACCATGACATCTCCCATATGAAACAATATCTTTATCACCATTTTCAAACTAAAGATCTTGACAAACTTAGATATTTCTTGGGTATTGAGGTAGCATAATCCAACAATTATATCGTTATATCTTAAAAGAAGTATGCATTGAATATTTTGGAGGAAATTGGGTTGATGAATTCAAAATTTGTTAACACACCCATCTTAATACCAACAGCGAAGCCTATTTCAAATTCTGAGCAATATAGAAGATTAGTTAGAAAATTGAATTATCTTACAATTACTTGTTCTAACATTTCCTTTGTAGTTAGTGTAGTGAGTCAATTTCTCAGTTCCCCATGTGAAGATCATCGAAATGAACTCATTTGTATATTGAAGTACATTAATGAAAAGGTTTGTTATATGGTTCCAATAACCATAAAAGAGTTATTTGTTATTCATATGCTTATTGGGTAAGATCTCCTTTTGATGTAAGATCTATTTCCAAGTATTGTATCTCCATTATGGTAACTTGATCTCTTGGAAGAGAAAGAAACAAAGTGTTGTGGAAAGATTTAGTGTGTTGTGCGAAGATTTAGTGCAGAAACAAAATATAGAGTTATGGTGTCAACCACTTGTGAACTTGTTTGGCTTATGCAATTACTTAGAGAGTTATAATTTGAAGATGTCACTCAAATGAAACTTATGTGTGACAATTAAGTTGCTCTTCATATTAATTTTAATCCTTTCATAAGATGACCAAACACATTGAAATTGATTGTCATTTCATTTGAGAGAAGATTGTATCTAAAGATATCAAGATTGTGTTTGTTAACTCAAGTGATCAATTAGTAGATATTTTCACTAAGTTTTTACGGAAACTGATAATTGATCATATTTGTAACAAACTTGATACATATGATTTTGTATACATAAACTTAAGAGAGTAGTAAATATATTATATTTTATCTTTTATATATCTTTTATTTCTTCATTATTAACTTTTTCTATCATTAGCCAATATTTCTTTTTATCATAAATACAAACCCTGTGTGAAAGAGTTAATTTTATATCTAATTTCTTTTATATTCAATATCAGTAAATAAATTAAAGTATATTTATCGCATATAATATAAATTTATTTATCACAATTAAATAAAAATAAATATATAGTCTAACAATGAATATTAAAGAGAATATAATAAATCTTAAGGTAATAGTTTATATAGTAATACCAACATTAAGTTTGTGAACCTTAATATTTCGTAAAAGAATTACAAACTTAATAAAATACTTGATTATAAATAAAAATGATAAAACAAAAAACTAGATAGAATAGTGTAGTGCCCTATTTAGAAGGATTATTGTATTTATTGGTTATAATAACTTTATCATAATTGTTTTAAAAATTTATATTTAAAATAAGTTTAATCATATAAACAAATTTACGTTGATAATCCGAGAAAGTGAAATCAAATAAAAATAAAATTATTTTTATTAAAAATATTGATTATTTAAAATATAATAATTGAAGTTATACTTTTAAGAGTAAATACAAGTATATTTAGATTCTAGCGCTCTGTTCACTTGGAGGAGATGATTTGGGGAGAACCAGTGGATGAATTTGATAAGATTTGAGGATAACTTTTTTGTTTTTTATTTGAGTAGATTTGGAGTGGAGTGAGAGCGGATTTGAAAGTAAAGTTTACAAAAATTATTGTAGAATTTGATGAATGTGATAAGTAAAAAAATTTGTTTAATTGATATAAATTAAATATTACTAAAATATCCTTAATAGTAAAAGTAATATAAAATTGTAATGGTTAATATTATATATAATTGTAAAAATTATTATAAGAAGAGAAAAAATAAAAATTAATTTTTAACATGAAAAAAATTGTATTATTATTATTATTATTATTATTTTGTTATTATTATTAAATAAATTTGCAAAAACAAAAGGGGTTTAGCTTGTCATGAAACTATTGCTTCACAGGGCAAAGAAAACAAACGTGCAGGGGCAAGAAAGGTTTTTGAATTCAAATATCCTCAAATCTCTCTTGCACAACGAAGATGGAAAAAATCACCCATCCCCAGATCACCTCTTTTCTTTACTTCTAAATACGTTTAAGTGAACATGGAAACAGTTCCAAATCCATATGTGCTAATATTTGTAAACAGTACCATGACTCCAAATGGACAGAGCATTAATGTTCTTTTATCATTACTTTTAGGTTTAAACATTGGGATTATCTTCGTATTTATTGTAGAATCTTAAATGAGTCATCGTTTTTTAAATTGTCAAAATTGGGTCTATATATTTGTAAAATTAAGTTAATTGGGTCCAAATATGTGTAAAATCGAGTTAATTGGATTCTCTTCGTTAAGTTTTCACAGACGACGTTAAACAGATGTTGAGCTTGTGTATTAAATTGAATGACTTATGTGTTGTAGAATCAACAATTTCACATGGAAAAGTAAATTCTTTATGTTCTTGGGACCACACTTCTTCTTCAACTGCACACTAACCCGACGAGCCACCTTTCCGCTTGACGATGCGCCGCTTGACCATTGTTCATCGAAGCCAGGTTTGTGCCTAGTGACCTCCTACCGCCGCAAAATAAACGGAGGAGGAGCGGAGATGCATTGCGGTGGCGCGTTTGAAAGCGCCACCGACTTCTTCTCTGTCTTCGGCGTCAATTTCTTCACCGGCTTGCATCCGTCGACTATAGGTCGGACTTTGTTGCTTGCCGGGACAAGCATTGGACGCGCGTCGGGGTCGGCGACCGCGAAGTTCATGGATCGGACTTTGGGTGGGCTCGACATTGCAAACCCTGCACTCAAAAGCCCTTCTTCTCGAACTCACTCTTAGGTCAATGCCGAATTCGAAATTCAAATTTTAAACCTTCTCAAACAGAATAAAAAAAGCTATTTGTTTTTTGATAAAGTCTTGGGTTTTTGAAATTTGAGTAGTGGGACTACTTAGCAGGTTCGAAGATTGGTGATGATTTTTCATGGTGGCTCTTGAGACGCGAAGTGGTGGTGCTGATTTGAAGTTCACGATTTTGGATTTTAGGGTTTATTTGCAGGTTCGATTTGCGGCTAAAGCTCCCACGGTGGACTAACAATTCAAGGGTTTTCCTTTTGTTTGGTTCTGTAATTTCTTATTTTCAAGTTGGATCGGTGAAGAAGGTGTGAAGGAGTTTTTGCTTATGGGTTTGTAGGTCGCAATGTTGTGAATTGTTGATGAAGGCGTGAGGCTTCTACACGATCTATGCGATGAAGGCGAATTAGTGGTTTGTGATTTCATGATCTCGCGAGGAAGACGATGGAGGCTTCGCGTGGCAATCATTGAGGCGTGGCTTGGGATTTAAGTTTTTTTGGCTTTGGTTTGAGTTTGTAGGTTGACGAAGATGGAGAAGAAGGTTCCCTGGTGGGTTCCATTTTTGGTGGCGCATTTTCTGGTTGGGTTAGAAGAAGATGGTGGATCCGGCGAGGTTGACAATGGAAGGTTGTGGCTTAACGGTGTTGATGGTTGTGTAGCACGGTGGTGGTACTAGCGAGGATGGTGGCGACGCATGGTTAATGACGACTAAGGTTTCTATGGAGAAGACGAAGTTAATGAATGAGAGTTTTTTTTTGTGAATGGAAATTTCTGATGGTAAGAATTTACTTTTCCACGTAGAATTGTTGATTCTACAACACATAAGTCATTCAATTTAACACACAATGTCACACCATTTAAAAAAAATACAACTCAATATCTATTTAACGCCGTTTATGAAAACTTAAACGAAAATTGACTTAATTTTATAAATATATGAACCTAATTTTAATAATTTAAAAAATAAAAACTCACTTCCAACAAACAAATACGAGTGAGGTGGATAAAAGGATTTAAACCTTACTTTTAAAGTAATATAACAAAAACTAGTTTTTCTTCCTCCTCTACTCTTCTTCATAGATAGATAGATGGATATTATATTCAATGTTTAATAATACTTCACTGAAAGATATAATTGAAAGGCACTGTATGGTGATGGCAGAATTGTACCCAAACTGACACACACTGAATTATAGATTGAAAGGGGCACAGTTCTCTAACTTCAAAATCAATCCAATAAATAAATGAAGCATATACATCTCATTATTGTAGTCCTTTCACCCATCTAAAACTGGACCAACATCACTGACATCAGAAATTAATGAATTTCACAAAAAGAGATGGCTGAGAACAACAACTTCATCTGCAACTTCTAAGCAACACGATACCTATCCAATGGATCATTGAAAAGGATGAGTTCGTGGTATACCCTCCAAGCGTAGTCGTCAAAATCGAAAGACTTGAACACCTTCTCTTCTCCTTCATCACCACACTCTTTTTCTTCTTCAACCTCTTCCTTTCTCTCATAGCTTGCTTTCGGAACAAGTGGAGCCACTCTGCTTTCTGTCGGAAGAGTTATCAGCAACGACATTGTTATGCTCCGTGAACCTTTTTCCTCTCCCACTGTTGCAACTGGTCTGCCTCTAACTTTCTTCAACTTCCCATTGCTCCACACCTAGACAATAATATTGCTTAAATTCATATAGTAGCTCATTTCGTCAATGCATTATAGAAAATTGTATGAAGCTATAAAGACACAACACACACACAAAAACACTTGGGGACACTATGGTTTTTCTCTTTTCACTTTTTTCTTTATATTGGAGGAGATGGGTGCCCTATGCATGATATAGCATTTGAGATTTGAGGGGCTTTTGCCTCGTCCCCTTTTTCTGAGCTCAATTGGTGATTTTTCAACTTTAGGGCACATCCCGACACAGGGACATTGCTAACCACTGCATTATGAGCTGCTTGGGTATAATAAAGAAGGGGCCCAACCAACATAAATTATCTGCTGGCTCAAAATCAGGATTTCTACGACATGTACACTGAAAACAATAATGGTTATTTCATTTTATACCATCGTAATAAACATATTTTAATTATTATATATCATTCTTAAAGTTACAAATAATGTAGAATGACAACACCCAAAGAAAACATTTCCCTCGTTTATTAAACAACAAAAAGAAGAGTCACTTTAAAAAAATGATTAATATTAATTTGTTTGTACTTTACTGTTTTGACTTTATATAAAAATCATAATTTTTTTCCTTAAACAAGTATGTTAATTAAAATAAGTAATAATTAAACCTTAAGAAAAAAGGAAAAGACATGTCAGATAGCTAAAATGCTGCCTCGTTAGCTGGAATAACATAGTTCAAATATTCAGCTGTTTTTTCAAACTTCAAATTATGGAAGTTTCAAGATCAAACTATGCATGCACTGGAGGACACTAGAGTAATTACAACTCACACCTAACTTTAAACTATAGCCAACATGATTACGTGACAAACTGACAATCTTACTTATAAGCTTTTTCCCGAAACCAAGCCACTAAGTAGGAGAAACCAAAAAAATAAATAAAATATTTCAAAAGCAAGAAGATAACACAACATAATTAACAAATATCCAAACCATAAAGCTCACAGGTCATTAATAACATTAACAAGCCACAAAAACATTTATTAATTAATTAAAAACATACCTAAAAAATAATTAGTTTACCTGAGCAATATCACCAACAGTGACCAAAATCGACTCCACGTGTGGTAGCACAGAAACCCATCCCGAATCCGACAGCATCGAGTACTTCTGATTCCTAATCTGGTACTGTAGCCCGATTATAAACGGGTAAAACCCACCCGATTTGTTTCCTGGCACAGACTCCGAAATCCATAGGAGAGAACGTAAGCGGGTCGGGTCATCCCGCGTCGGATTTTCGCATCCCAAGGCATTGGTTAACTCATCAACGATCTTCAACCCCAGGTTCTCCAGCGCGCGTGCGAACTCGCGCAGAGAGGCTAGAGAGAGCTCGGTCGACTCAGTCGAGCACGCGGAGTCGAAGCGGAATGACTCGACGAGTTCTTCGTCGTCGTCTTCGTCGCCGCGGCCGTAGCCGAGAGGCCAGCTTTCTAGGATAAGAGACTCTTTCTGGTCGCGAGGAAGGTCGAAGAGCGCGAGGGCTTCCGACTCGGCCGCGTTGGCGAGCTCGGGGGGAACCGAGTGATCTGTGAGTTGCGCGTAACCGAGTTGCGAGACACCGGAGAAGATGTCTTTTAGGGAGGAGAGGGAAGGGAGACGTGTGGCGGCGGAGGAGGAAGAGGATGAGCGGCGCGTGGGGAGGGAGAGCGTGGGCGGGAGGCGGTGGAGGAGGCGCGAGAGCGCGTCGGCGGTTTCAGAAGAGGACAGGAGGTTGTCGTGGTGCGCCGCTGGTGTTGGCGGCGGAGCTGAGGTGGCGCCTCCATAAAGGTTCGGTAGGAGTTGGTGTTGTTGCTCTTGAGTTGAAGAGGCCATGACGTGAGAGAATAATAATAGTACAATATAACGACAGTGTGAAAAATTTTGGACCTCGTTGTGTTGTTATATATTGAGCTAATTTTGATGAAAAGGAGCGTGCGAATATGGGAAACAAAGAAAATTTCACACGTGTGATGGAGCAGTCTATTTGCTTTTTTCCACGACTCTGATAAGGTTTTATTGCTAACATAATGATTATTCGTCCTCGTGGTTCCAAATGAGACAATTTAGTTAACGATGTATTGGTTGGCAGTCATTGAAACAAATGGGAATTTGGGTTGGAATATTTTTAAACGCATTAATGACCTAATGTAGCTTATGGAAATTGCCAACACGATTAAGAGAAACATTCACATTTGAGGAGGTTTAATTTGACATTATTGATTATATTAATGTTTTACTTTTTATTATAAAATAAGGAATTGTCTCTCATAATGAACTTGAATTAATGGATAATAATGTGAATACTGAGACGAAAGTGATACTAAGGAGTTTAATGTTTGTGACCTACATAAACTTAGGCTAAAATTAGAAACTTATAATAATATATTAATAATATTTTATCCTCCTCAGGTATTATATACATATAATAAGGTTTACTTATTTATATTTTTTCTTCTCTCAAACACTGTTAAGACCACCACCACCTCACGTTAATCAGTTTGCAACTATTTAAATTTGTACACTACAATTGAAGCGCAATATTGCTCTGTGCAGTTGCATCCTTTTAATTTAGTAAATTAATTAGAGGAGATGTTTCCTTCATACATAGATGTTTGTAAAACCATTGTGTGTCATCTTTTAAAAGTAATATGTTTGGTGCGTCTAACAGTCAGTGTTAAATAAACAAAAAACAAGTAACAGTGACATAGAATATCTTGAATGAAGAGATATGAGTCTAACCCCATTGCTTTAATCTTTGGCAGATTTGCATAAAAAAAATGGTAGCTTTAAAAGGTATGCAGGTTTAGAGTTAGGGGTGATAGTTAGTGGCAGCCTTGTGTGTTTTCTTTTGTGAGGAAAAGATGCATCTCTCATGGCAGCAAAGGACATGCATCTCTGACTCCGTGTTTGTTTTATTCATCTTTTTCTTTCATTTTTTACATCAAAACAAAACTTATTTTTAATGCTAACAAATTGACAAAATTACGAAGAAATAGTTTAATACACTTATAATGAAACCAACTTTCAAAAATGGAAATGTAGAACAAATTCAAACGTATTGTTTAATAACATATGATATTGTTGCTAACAATATTATTAATTTCTTTAATAATGTAAATTGGTTTTCTATCTTTTTCTTAGTTTTCTTTTTGTGCATGTGAATCATCTTGTTTCTCATGTAGTGTTTGAGCTTTCTATAAGAGTTTATATTTATCAATGATCCTAATTGTGTGTATTGATCGTGTTTGTGTTGTTCGTAAGAGCATATAGAGCTTCTTGTGTGCCTCAAGGTGTTTTTAGGATTCTTGAGAAGTTTGGTTTATTTTTCAAGTAAGGGAAGCTAATTGCATTGTGTTTAAGTTATAAATATCATGAAATTTGTGATTTTCATGTTTGAGTTGTATGAGGAAGTTTGATCTGCTGAATTTGGATGTTGTATTGTTGATTGTCTTAGTTGAGTTATGTTAATTAGAGAACTTAGCAACTGATTAATTAAGCCAAATTGTGTGTGCCCTGACATTAAAAGTTGTTTTTGACCAAGGTACTAAGAAGGAAATACTAATTTGATCATTTGAACATGTGATATAGCGTTGAGCGGTGGCAGGCTGGCGCTGAGCGGTGACAGGCTGGCGTTGAGCGGGGTCAAGCTAACATTGAGCTCTAGTTCATTGTGTAGGTCTGGAGGCATTTTAGTTTCAAACTGTTGAGCACCTAAAATTGTGAACGCTTTGGCATTGAACAACACCAAGGTATCGTGGAGTGTCATTTTTGTACTACAGGTTTGGAGCATTTTAACTACAGGACATTGAGTGGCATAAAGTGTCACTGAACATCAACTTTTGCGAGAAGAATGTCGTTGAACATTAGGACTGTCGTTGAGCATCACCTTTTATGAATGACTTGATACTAAGCGCCATCTATGAACGTCTATGTGTATGTTAGAATTTTCTTCTTCTTTAACTTGTTTTAGATAGATTTACCATGAATTTTATGTGTGATTAAAAGTATTAAGGTATTTTATTAGGTGATAATATTGGTTTGAACATGTGTGGTAAATATTTTTGAAGGAATTTTAAAGAATTTTTTTTTGTAGTAATTTCATTAGTGTATGTATTGATATATAGATTCTGTATTGGGAGTTGAGAATTACCCTATCGCTCTAATAATCATCCAATCTCAAGTAGAGAATGGTGAGGTATGTGGTGAAAGGATTAGGAGATCCTAGTTTAGGAGTTTTACCTTGGCCAAATATGTTAACAAACTAACAGTATGTGATAGAGTGAAATCCATTGACAATGATTTTGCATAGTACTAGAGGCCATTACAAGTTCATAACTCACTAGTGTTTGATATCAATACATGTATCTAGATTGTTAAGTTTAATGAGTCTTTGTATAATATGATTGTTGTTATGAATAATTTATATGTGAGAATATCTTTATACTTGTTTTATTATTACTCTTTTCGCATATTAGTTTACTTTTTTTTTGTTTATACGTTTTCTTTGTTTGCAATGATGATCTTAATAATGTGGAGCGGATAATGTAACCGTTGTTGATATGGTGTATGCACGATAATATAGTTTTAAGGTGATCTTATTATATATAATATTCTTCTTTTTGAAATTTAGTTTCTCTTAATTTAGTTATATGTTTCTATTAATTTAATTATATAATTATCTCTATGTAATAATATGGATGATTGTAATAATATACTAGTTATATTATAGAACTTTTTAGTTTATAATTATTATATCTATAATGTTTTGTTTATTATTTTTACTCTATCATACAATAATTATATGAAAATAATATAAGTACGGTAAGAAAATTATATTAACATGCGTATCTAACCTTACTTTTTAAAGAAGACATGTTTTCTTTTATTCTTTTTTTAAAAAAGAGGTGGGCAGAGAAAAAAAGCAAAGTGGCTTCTGTGGATCGATCTTAATTTTCGAATTATTTCGTGTGTAACTAATACTACTTGGTGTTCCGGCGTTCAGATCAGATCCCCAAATCATCTTTGAACTTTAAAGGTTGAGATCTAACGGTCCATGTGACCCTCGAGGCTTAGCATCACCGTCCATTTCAATAAGAAAACCGGGAGGATTACACATGCACGGTGCACCATACTGGTGATTCACACGGCACCTGAAGCACCAAGAAACAGAAAATCGAAAAACAAGAACCAAAGGAAGCTCTTAGATTGGATCGTCGTCAACAATGTTCTCTCGATTATTCAACAAATCACCACCGGAACAACATCCTCAGGTACGTGCTCAATTTCCGCCATAAACTAACTCTATTCACGTTCATTGCAGATTTCAGCATCTTCGATTTTTTTTTTCTTGTAGTGGTTACGAATGCCGGTGCACAATGTTAAGGAGCTTTTTGTTTCTTTTGTTGACTAGTGCATTCATATTATATGAGTTTCTATTTCTTTATGACCACAAATCCTGAAACTGATGTTGTTTCTGAACGTTTTTTCGCGTCGCTGGGCAGCAGGACGTGGTGCACGACAGTGTTCCGTCGGCGAATTTCGATCCGCAAGTTGTTTTTCACTATGGCGTTCCATCTACCGCGTCTATTCTTGCTTTTGATCACTTCCAAAACCTATTAGCAATGGGAACACTGTGAGTTATTATTGATTGTGTTGTTGGCTTTGCGTTGGAACAACGCGTTCTTTCCATGTTTTCTGCCTTATTGGAATTCTCCATTCGAATGATATCGCAATGGAGAATTCCTTTGTTAAACAACAGTCTATTTTTGATGTTATTGGAACTAGTTGATGAAATAATACTTTGCGCACTTTATCTTGTTATTGTTATTGAAGGGAATTTTGTATGTTCTGAAATATTATTTTTAACTATGTCTCTTTTTTTAACCATTCATAATTTCATCATTCCAGTGTTGTGAAGATTGAGGGTTATTAGCTTAGATGTAGGAATATTTTTGTTTCTTTTTAGAATATTACAGTAGCTATCACTACATTGTGGCGTTGAGAGCTAGACAATAATTACTAGTAATCACTTATTACAGCACTGTGACGTTGAGAGCTAGACAGTTTCGATTAGTGGCTTTTTGAGTTGACTTTGGCATTTTCCTCCCTCTTGTAGCGATGGAAGGATAAAGGTGTGCGGTGGCAACAATATTGAAGGGATTCTGATCTCTCCCAAGCAAGCACCCTTCAAGAATTTAGAGGTTTGTAATTTTGAACCAATGTTGATACCTGAAATTAAAGAGTGTCATCAATCATTTAATGGTGTATTGTATATTACCCCGATATTGTTTTGCATTTTTGCTGAGTATTAGCATCTCTGGAATCCATGTATATTTGGCTATGTGTGGGTATGGCATTTATTTGCATGTTTATTAATGAGTGTTGTACATTAACTAAAGTTTAGAAATCCAATGGAATGATTTTGAGGAATTTCATGAATAATATTATATCTCATCGTTTTGAACTTTTCTCACAGTTCTTGGAAAACCAAGGTTTCCTTGCCAGCGTCTCAAACGATAATGAAATACAGGTAACTTACAAGTTTAGTAGGGTTCTTTTAAACTGCTTTATAACCAGGCACCCTCCGAATATGCTTTGTAATTGTTTGGAGAAAAATATGTTTTTGATGTACCAAAGTATTTTAATATTCTATTTTAATCCTTATAAAAATGTAATTCGTTACCAGTCCTTACATTTTCACAGAAAATGTGTTTTTTTACTGCTGATGAGGGACTAGAACCAGATCACTTTGGTCAATCTGATGACATAATCATTAAAATTTTAAGTGACTAAAAAGCAATTTCGAGATATTTCGATGTGTGAAAAACGTATGTTACCATTTTTTTTTTGGGTATTCCATATGAGCGTTCTTTCCTTTACTGCTTTTGTTTAACAATGTTTAACTTTTATACCAAGTTTTTCCCCGTACTCTCATTTTCTCCTTTCATCTGTTTCATTCACTAACCTGCTTAGTGTGTTTCTGCCAATGGCAGGTTTGGGATTTAAAAAGCAAACAAATTGCTTCTGCCTTGCAGTGGGAATCCATCATAACTGCTTTCTCTGTTATTTATGGCACCAGTTACATGTAAAATACTTGTGTAGATAATTTTCTGTCTGCATTTGAATGCTACTTTTTCTAATAAAGTCTTTGTAAATGGGTGTATAAAAATTTCACCCTCTCTTATCGAAATTCAGGTACGTTGGAACTGAGCATGGGATGGTATATGTGTTGATGTTCGATTCTGAAGACAGAAAAATTAAAATATTGCCCTATTATGTTCCCACAAATGTTATATCTGGTAAGTATATATTATCGTTACTCATTTACTACTTTTTCTAATATTTATGTATGTTTACGTTTTGTACAGATGTTCTGTAACCAGTTGACTTCAATCTTTAAGCTGTTAGGTGATGACAAAAGAGTTTTTTTGATATATCCCTTCTTAATGCAAAATTCATTTAGGCTTGAGCTGTAATTAAAGTCAGATCCAAAACTATCTTATGTTGAAATAATATTTTGATGGTTTATTCAGAGGCTTTTATACCATGTTAAGGAATTGCTTGACCAAAATGTGTAAAAGCTTTAACTCTTACGCTAATGGTGTAGTCCTTCATGCCGACGTTTCTTGTGTACCTGTTTTTATATATTCCATCATATTGAGGATTTATAAGTTTCTATAGATCCTTATTAACCAACTTAGTAAACCTTGTGATAATCTTCAAGGAAATCTCCCTAGTGGAGCAGATTATTTTGGTATGTCATAAATCTAGCATAAGTTCGTACTTCCTAGCAAGCCACATGCTTGTTGCTAATATATAAGTTAGAGTTTTTTATGGCTAATCAAATAGTTCTGAAAGTCTAACAGCTAACTTGTTGCAAACTGTTTCTCACCTTTGCAGAAGCAGCTGGAATGTCACTTGATCAGGTTTCAGTTGTCAGAGTTCTCCATCAACCATGTTCTGATGGAAACAGGCAAGACAGGAACATACTTAAAGTTTCTCTAATTGATTTCCTTATGTTCTATGAAGAAATTGTGAGACGTGAATTTTAGGTAATTTTGCATTTCAGATTAGGCTAATTGGTTATTCTATTAAATAGTCATATATTTAGGCATTTTCTAAATCATGAGTGGGAGTAAGTTTGAGCTCAGATAGATTTTACCACAGAACATGGCTAACATGTAACCATAGGACAAAAATTTCGTTCATAATGATTTTGATGAAGTATATATGCAATATTTTAGCCATGATTTTAGGGGAAAGAAAAATTTTAATCATTTTTGTAGTGCGGCAATGGACTGTACTTAGGATTTTCAAATTCAAATGATCGGAGTTTCCTTTTGTTTGAAATATACATCATGAAGAATAAACTTAATCCAGATATAATTCAACACCGAGTTTCTTGTTGTTTCAAATTCAGTGCTAATTGCTGGCACTATATGGAGGACAGCATCACAAAATTAATTTGACATGTTTAACATTCATTAACACGTAAGATACATTCTTACACATGTATACATAGTAAACGTACATATACTTTCATGAATTTTAAGGGAACTTAACTTTCGTATAATGTGTTTGGTATGTTCATGTTTTAGTTTATTTAATTGAAATTGTCATTTTGCAGATTTCTAATTGCATATGAAAATGGTTTGATGGTACTCTGGGATGCTTCTAAAGATCGAATTGTTCTCATGAGAAACCACAAAGATATCAAATTAAAGAGAAAAATCGTGGCTAGTTATCTAAATGGCCCTAGGCCTCAGCTTTCTAATGATAAACTAGACCATGAAGAGCAGGAAAAGGAGATAAGCTCTCTATCTTGGGCATCTAATGATGGATCAGTTGTTGTTGTTGGTTATGTCGATGGTGATATAATGTTTTGGGATTTGTCAAGTGCTGACTTCCCCAAAGATCAACAAGTCAAAACATTGTCGAATGATGTTGTCAAGCTTCAATTATTGTCAGCTGACACAAGACTCCCTATTACTGTTCTACATTGGTTGGCCAATAACAAAGGGGGGAAACTTTTTGTCTATGGTGGCTGTGAGATTGGGTCTGAAGAAGTTCTGACGGTAAGCTTCATATGCATAGTGGCCATTTGATTTTAGTTCTTTAATAGTTATTGTAATAATTGAAAAACATCATGATGTTAACATTTGCAGGAAATTAAGCGCAGATGATAAAAAGTTTCCTTTGTTTTTAGTTATAGTTGTGGTGTTTGGATGTAATACCAGAAAAAAAAAGCCATAATAATGAGCACCAAGTTCAAGTAGTCACAAGATCTTACCTAGAAAGGTAGTCTTTTGAATGTTTCAGTGGGTTATGGATGGAAGATTGTGCGAGGTGGGTATCTTGGTAGGAAAAGCATGGGTTTTATCCCGGTGATTAAAGAGGCTAGAGAAACACTGTCAAGGATCTATCTATGCCAACTTTGAGAATGTTCCTGGATTTTAAGTTCCTTTGTAAAAAAGACTGATTTCAGACCTTCAATTGAAGGATTAGATAGACCAATTCCTACCAAACACGCCACATTAAAAAAGAAAGGAAGCAAACGGTCTTAGATTAATACAATAAGTTAATATTGGTCTGTGCTTTTTTATTCTTTGTGCTTTTTTTTTGGTTATAAGTGCTCAGTATACATCTTGTTATCCTGATAAAGTTAAGGAGAACTTATGGAGTAAACACTGTTCATCTCTTGTTCATTATTTCTTTATTTTTTGTTGAATAACAACTTCTGTTGAAACTGATAGTTGCAATAATTAGTATTTCACTTTTGCTACATTAGATTTGAAAATTGGGCATGTCATGTTGCCAGTGTCAGTAGGCTGTTGAGTTTCATAAACTTTATGTAGATAATTAATGTGTCACTACAATATGGTCTTTTCATGTTTACAGGTTTTGAGCATTGATTGGTCCGGTGGACTTCAAAATCTAAGGTGTACCGGCCGCATTGATGTTACTCTTCATGGTTCTTTTGCTGATATGGCCTTGTTATGTCGTGATTGCCATACTGAGGGAACTTGTAATGTGCTATCTGTATTGACAAGTCCTGGACAACTGGATATTTATGACAATGATTGTCTGTCTTCTTTGATGTCCCAGAAAGAAAAGAAGACTTCTGTTCCCACAGTGCAGTATCCCATCCTCGTACCCACTCTTGAACCACACATGACAACTTCAAGGCTTGATGTGGTATGTCAAGATGTAAAGTCATTTAAAGCCTTGTTCAAGGTAATGTAGATGTATTAGATCTAAAGATTCTTTCTTTTCCGTGTCTAGCTTCTAACCCTGTTGTCAATATTGTATAATGTTGAGCTTGCAGTGTCAACTCAACACTAATAGCATACAATGTCTGTGTAGATTCTTGAAGCTGGAAAGCATCATTCAATACAAAATCAGAAAAGTATTGGTACAAAGTGGCCTTTGACTGGTGGTGTTCCAGGTCTTCCTTTCAAAGAAAACCATCCTATCATTCAAATATACATAGCTGGTTACCAAGATGGATCTGTTCAGATATGGGATGCCACGTATCCTGCTTTGTCAATTGCTTACAATATAAAATCTGAGGTTAGTGATCAGCTTATTTTGCAATCTACAATCTTTTATCCAGTGGTGATTTCCCCCCACCTCCACCTTTGTTGCATTTGAATATTTATTGAAACTCATATTGGAGACATGTTTGTCAATCGTGAAGAAAAAAAATTTTTAATTGGCAGGTTGGTGATGTTAAAATTGGCAATGCAAGTGCGTCAGTATCAGCATTGGGCTTTTGCCCTGATACTCTACATCTCTCTGTTGGTGATGAAAGTGGTGTTGTAAGATACATTAGTATTTAGAATTATTCATTTTCTTTTTATTCAGTAGTCTTGACCTCAAATGCCTGGTAATTGTATGCTATGAACATATGTAGGTACGTCTATATGCTCTAATAAGAAGCTCAAATACCACATCTGTGCACTTAGTGACAGAAAATGGAACTGAAGGTTTGGTTCTTTTTTGTTTTCTATTTGAATTGCAAACAAATTTTCTCTTGATTTGTGTTAAACTGATTTTTGTCGCCTAAAACCAGAACAAACTAAGTTTCCCCACTAATGAAGTATAGGGACAACCTAGGTATCAATCCAAAGACTCGGCTAAAATTAAGCTTAAAGTGTAGAATTAATTCTTGTATTTTATTTACTAACTAATTATTAACTACTAATGCAAGGTGGGGAAAGAAATTAAAACAAAGAAAATTTAAAAGAAAACAGTAAAGAAACGAAAATTGTTTTAAAAAGAAAAGAAGAAAAATAAAATGCAAGAAAATAAAACCTAAACTAAACTATAGAATCTATGTATAACAGAACAGAACCTAAACTAAAATGAGAAATGAATGCAATTAAAACTAACCTGTGAATGCTAACAGTTAACAGCACAAGGAAACTAAAACTAAAACTGAACAAGATTCTAAGAGTAGACAGTTCAACATCTAATCTACTAAACCTAGTCTATTCATAGGAAAACAAAAATCAAAGTAAGAAATAAAATGCAATACAGATCACTCTATCCTAATCTATATATCACCAGAAATCAATCAATAACAGAATTTAGAATTGAAACAAATCAAGAACAGTACCTAAATTCTAACTAATCAAAAGCAATATCACATTAAAAAAAACAGAATTGAATTCATAGGTGTATTGCACATTGAACTGAATAAAAGAGTGCTTAGAGCTCTCAGGAAGACATCCTGATAATATGAATTCCAATCCAGGATATTCTAAGTCATGTTTCAGAACTTTAAATTTGGCTCTTTCCACTAATTTATCCAATCAATGTTCAGTAACCTATTCATCAATCTAAAATTCACAAACAAATTCAAGAAACACATATTTGAATCAATGTTTATGCATTGGACTGTTCTCTGTCTCAAGAAGACATCTCGATGAAGAATGCTCACTACGGAGACATTTAATTCCAAACGGAACCATAAAATTGCAGAGTTACAGAATCCAAATCATTTTCTTAACACATAACAAGTACAGAAATCAAAAACAAAGAACAATATCGAAACATAAACGAGAACAGAACAAAAACACAAAACTCAACTTTATTAACATGAAAAAAAAATTTTACAAACTACCGGAAATCACCAAGACTTTCGCGGCCTGTCACCCTCGCGATCGTCTCAACAAAATCCAAAAGTCGAGAATTCTACTTCTACCAAAGCGGAAAGAAACCCTAACCTAAAGAGCTTAGAACTATGAACAGAGAGTATCTCAAAGTCTGTAAAAGTATATGAAGTATCCTATTTACAAGGTGAAAGCCCTTTTTATAGGGTCAGAAAACTAAAAGAGAAAAGAGAGAGGAAAAGTAAAGAAAGAAACTTGATTTCGACGCTTCCAGCTTCTAATCGAACGATCACCTTTCTTTATCTACTTTGATATCCAGCCCTCTGATCATCTCCAACCTCTCTACCGCTTCAGCTCCTCTTCCGGTCACTTGCCAGTTACTCCGGTCAGCTTGTCCGGGCAGGTTAGTGACGCGCTCCTCTCTTCAACACTCGCTCTGCCCTAGCTTTGAGTTTTCTCCAAATGAAAGTGCTTGAGGGAATTCTTTTCTCCTAAATGAGTGTCGAACATTGGACCCCAAAAACTGCAGATGCTCAAAACTCACCGTTTCACTAAAGTGCAAGTCCAGGTAATTTCACCAACAACCCAATTTAGCGTAACATCCAGCCCAATTCATTCTTCCAGCAGCGTCAGAAGCAAAAGAAATGCTAAGTGTAGCAGCACCAGTGTAGCAATGCATTCCATCCTTGAAACGACGCCGTCCAACCAAGACGCAAGCCCAATCCAGCGCCCCAACTCTTCTGATACAATCAGCTCCAAGCACCGGCCCACTCTCCACATTTCAATCAGAATCAGCCAAATAAATTGTTGAAGCACAGCAGATTTCCAGTGCAGGCAGACCAGCCCAATTAATCAGCCAATGGCCCAATGTACTTCAGCCCAAAAAAACCTACAATATAAAAAATGAATTAGAGAGCTAACACAAAAATTACTAAAAATATAACCTATTCTAAAAACTGTTTTTAGTTTGTTTTCTAAAATATTTTTCTAAAAAAAAAAAATCTAATTACTTAAAAACCTATTTTATTTGCCTAAAA